>NC_051162.1:60714779-60987813 GCF_013339745.2 Dermacentor silvarum
CAAAACTAAGTTCCTTTACCTAAGTAAATTCGTTATTACTGATGCGTCGCGCAGCCTACATGTTGGATCTTGTGGGACTTGCGCTGGGGCATTAAGCTTCTTCTTCATGCTCATTCTGGTTTGCATTTTTTCTGTTGGTAATTCATTGCTAATGCGTGCTATCTTCACATGCTGGTTTTCGTTTGTGTAGGCACTTCTGCGCGGCTATCTGGTTACCACGCCATCAAGCATTGCAGCAATTTAATATTAGACATCTAGAGATACACCAAGGAGGTTTCTACAAAAGTATAATACGAAGCCTCGTATACGTAACATAAAAATAAGGGGATTGAAGCCGTAAATGCGAAATGGAATATATTCGTTGCACGATGGCATGACCCCACTTCTGTGTAAAGAAACCTTATTTGCTCTACTTCCCAAGTAACGCAAAATGTTGCCGTAACGTTCTCTGAATGTGCACAAATGTCGGCGTATAACGTTGCCTACATGCTGCTAATGTCCTCTTTTTTGATCGCCAGACAACGTTGGGCCGTAACGTTGTGGCAGCGTTGAGCAGCACATTCACGACGTTAACATAACGTTAACAGAACTTCCTGGCAACGTAATGTGGATGTTGCCTTTTGTCACTTGAGCTTTCAGGCAACGTACGTATGTGACGTTCAAGCAACACTCAACTGACATCGCAGAATATTTGTAGACATACATAACAGCAGTGCTGTCAGCATGACACGGCTGACAGCACCGCAAACCCTTAAATTTATATTTGCTTGACAGATAATTTACTCTAGTAGTTTTCATGTTGCATATGCAGGAAAATGTGAAACAAGAATTAGTTAAAAACAGCGTTTCTTACGTATATATCTTGTGTAGCTTACCAAGATATCTGTGTACCTTACCTTGTGGTAAGATACACTATATACGTAAAAGAATGCTGTTTTCACCAGTTCTTGTTTACATTTTCATGCATATACGACATGAAAACTACTAGAATGCATTATCTGTCAAACAAATATAAATTTAAGGGTTTGCGGTGCTGTCAGCCGTGTAATGTTGACAGCACTGCTGTACGGGCAGCTCATCTGTCTTGCACTATATATAGTACCAACTGCGCCCTAAGCCAGAATCTTTAAAGTGTTTCACATGGTGGTTTGCCTGACTTGTCTTGCTGTTGTCCATAGCTAAGCATATAAATGCTAACTGCAAGTAAAGTGCACAATGCAAAGCTGCGAAGTGGTTCATAAGGACAATTTTTCATTTTGGCTATAACAGCAAGAGAAGCAGCATGCACGTCCAATGTGCAGAGGTTCTCGTATAAAGGTTCTCGCAGCAGGAAAGTAAATATATTCCACAAATGTTCATTTTCTTAAACATATCATTTAAGCTTAGACCACAGAAAAAATCAGTCTTTGCTTCCGACTTCCTGCTCTAAAAATCATGTGTCGGTAGCTGCATGTGCTTTCAAGAAATTGCATAATAGCCAACATCAGCTGCTAAGAACAAACACTAGTATGTAGGAATTGTTTGTGCAGGAGGAATATGTGGTGGTTGAATATGCACCCATGAATATGCATTGGTCCACCTTAAATAATAGTGAATGCCATAGACAAACCTGGTTATGTCAAACCATGCATTTATTTACTGTCTGCTTACATCATCCTGGCAAACAAATGACACTTATATAACAGTAACTTAAAAAGTGATAACACACTGATAACACACTTAAATATATTTTCTATTAAACATCAAGGTCGTCTATCGCATATTAAGACTCTACTTACAGCTACAACTACAACACAATATACTTTGCCTTCCCATGTAGGTCAGACTTCGAAATTTTTTGCTTTTTGTCGAGTTCCCTTATTTCAATGGCAGAACACAATTTATACTTCTGAATAACAGCACAAATACTGTCCTCCTTCACTTTGTAATGTACAACACAACACAGTATACACTGCGGTTGCATACTATCTCCTGTCAAGCATCCAGCCGGTCTTTTTGCCTAAGCTTGCAGACATGGCAGCAAGTGTGAAGTAGTCAACACAACCCAAGGCGTGGAGTAACAGAGAGCACTGACAGCCAGCCATCACTTTTGCAGAGGATGGCCAGCAGCACAAGTGATGCACACATGCCTCCCTCGGTAGCTTCACTTGCATCCAGACCTCACTGGTTTCCAAGTCAATAATGCGGTAACCTGCAGAGACATCAATTATATCAAACTATAAAGTGCCATCTGAAACACTGAAGTAAGCCATGTTTACTGTGAAAACAGGCTATAAAAATGCTTACAAACAACTAAAGCTTCGCATAACTGTGAAACAAACAATAGTGACTTTACACGGGAGAATAATGCAAAACATCAAAAGCAAATTCAGTAAAACCTAACCATTATAGCTATAAGTTTGGACACAAGAGCAAGGAAAGCACAATAAACAATACCCACAACTTTATTATTGCGCTAAGCAGTTAAGATGTTAGTATCAATATATTCCTTTTAACATAAAGCTTCCTTGCAATGCCACGGCTGCTTGTTACATCCAGTTCAGTCTTGGAAGAAAACAAAAATTAACAAATGATGTGAATGCTCTACCACGGCACCAAAACCACATTTCATTCCTGATGAAAGTTCCAATGAGTGAGTGATAAATTTGACTTGTTGGTACAACATATTGGTGAATTGCAGCACAGATATTGACGACAGAAAAGACGAGACAATAGACGTGTGCTGGCTTCCAACAAAAAGCTTTATTTTCAACAACCCATGTTTATAGCCGTCACTCATCACATTGCACACGCGCAATTCACACCCTTAGGAAGGTCAACTCTGTCTGATAAGTGTACAGATGCTGACACACACAGAGCGAAGTCGCACAATCTTTCCAGCTTCAATAATTTCACGTGTTAGTTGATCACCGCTTCTGCTGACAACAGTACACCGAGCAAACAATGGTTCACAGGCACACGAACTGCAACAACATGCAAGCCAACTGTCATGCATGTTTTTCTTGACATTGTATGAGTGTTCTCTCAGCTGGTCATTGATACAGCGTCCTGTTTGGCCTATGTACTGTTTACCACAAGAAAGAGGGGTACAGTAATTCATGTTGCTAACATAGGTGACGAACAGATTTTTGTGCTTTTTGTTACACTTGTGTGCTGCGCTGAAACATTTCCTTTGATTACACAACATTATAAGCTTCTGAGGTGCAAAGAAGACAACTTTAACTTTGGAACGATCTGCAGTTTTCACGATACTGTGAGACAGCTATGAATGTATGGTATGACAGCCACTTTAAGTCTGTCAGATGGAGTGATCACATGGCAACCACTCGGTACATGCGCTTTTCAGAGTAGAGGTCATGTGGTCACTGCATCTGACAGACGTAAAACTGGCCGTCATACCCTACATTCATAAGCTCTCACAATATCAAGAAAATTGCATATCATTCTAAAGTTGTGTAATCAAAGGCAATGTCACAGCACGCCACACATATGCAACACCAAATTCCGTTTGTCACCTGTGTTAGCAACGTGGTTTATTGTATCCCTCTTGTGGTAAACAGTATATAGGTCAAATGGGAAGCTGTATCAATCACCGGCTGAGAGAACACTCATACAATGTCAAGAAAAATGTGCGTGACGGTAGGCTTGAATGTCATTGCAGTTCGTGTGACTGTGAACCGTCGTTTGCTCAGTGTACTGTTTCCAGCAGAAGCGGTGATCAACTAACACGTAAAATAATTGAGGCTGAAAAGATTTCGCGACTTAGCTCTGTGTGTATCAGCACACCTTCTGTACACTTGTCAGACAGTTTACTTTCTTCCTAAGGGTGCGAATTGCGCATGTGCAATGCAGTGACTGACGGCTATAAACATGGGCCAGCAAAAATAAAGCTTTTTGTTAAATAGTTGCCGCATGTCTCTCGTCTTAACTCTTCTGTTGTTGCCTACATCTGCACTGCAATTCAGTGCGCGAACGACCGGCTACGACTGCGCTACAGGTGTTGCATATCGGGAGAAGGATTGAATATTGCTCTACACTGCAAAAGTTGTCGTTGCTATCCGCGGATGACGAATACGGAAGTTCTGGCCGTGGAAAAACCAAATTAGAACGCGAGCTTTTGGAAGCGGTGTTAATCGAAAATTCTGGACCTGATAAGTAGGTTAGCGCCACTTCGCAGGCACTTTTAAACAAAGAAATGCAACTCATGAGTAGCCACAAATAAGCCGGTTTGTTAATTCTGCTTTTGTTTCTTTTAAAGACTATAGTGTTTCTTGGGCTACCTAAACGCGAAAAACTTTGTCACTAGATTCAACCGCTCGGCCAAAACCAAGCATGAGAAGATGATTTTTTCTCATCAGGGGCACCACATTTCGAAAGATATGCATCAAATGCATCTGAAAAGTTAATCATTTCGGTGCAATACATGTATTGTTACAAACATTACAAAAACAAACTTGAAAAAAATGTGAATGATACTTACTACCCACAGCTTCCAATTTATCGGGACTCAATGTCGACTTCTCAACAGCATTGCCGTCTTCAAGCACTGACAAGGAGCTCCTGTGACGCCGAGCACCAGGGCTCCCTACATCAGTTATGCCAGTTCTTTGCAGAACAGGGAATCCCGGCGATGGCACTGGAGCAGGCCCCAGTTATCGTTGCCAATGTATACACACTTCCTAGGTGTACCTGCAATAAGAGATGGCAGAGACACATTAAGACTGCTTACGTGTGGGAACGTGAAAGCACCTTTAGTCAACCAAATGGCTGCAATGTGACGTGCACAGTGTGACACGCACTAGGCACACCTTAAGTCAGCCAGAACCAAAGAGCTGCCGTGGCATAAGGGAAGCGTGCTCCTTTCACACTCCAGATTCTATTCCCACCCAGTCTGCACAACTTTCTTATTAAAGCAATTAATTTGCTTTGTTTACATGAACCTACCTAAATTTGACATCACTCCAAGCGTTTTGATGTGCTTTTATTGCTTGCGCAATAGGCCATCGGTTTTATGTCAATAAGTGCTGGTAGCACAAAGAAGTATGTCTAACCGTGCGATAAATGTAACCGGAAATGGCAGGTACGTCCAATGGCATTATTGTAGGGGCTGCACATAAAATTATGTAGCTTACCCTGTTTCAAATTTATTTTAAAGAGCAGTTTCAGTGAGCCCAAGTACAGTTTGTGCCAGCCAACCAGATGAAGAGCTCTCCTAGTAACTGTCTCTAATCACCCGCTCAGCAATTAGTGATAGCCAAAATACAGCTTGTATCTCTACAACTGACACATGTCCCATTTCCTTAATGTGGTATTCGTCACTGATTTTGATGGTCAATTGGTTGCCATAGATGAACAATCGA
This sequence comes from Dermacentor silvarum, assembly GCF_013339745.2. Taxonomy (NCBI): domain Eukaryota; kingdom Metazoa; phylum Arthropoda; class Arachnida; order Ixodida; family Ixodidae; genus Dermacentor; species Dermacentor silvarum. Next base: position 60,720,140 of record NC_051162.1, read on the forward strand.
AATCTGGCGCGCAGCACCAGTCGTGTCAGTGCATCGTCAAGTGGCACGAACATATTTCTCCCTTGAGTGAATTATGGTGCTCTCCTGGGCACATGTTGAGGCACCAGCCAGTCTGCCCCATGTACATTTGACCGATTATATACATGATCAAAGGAACAGACTATGCTACCCCTGACGAACACAAGACAAATTGGGTTGCATCTTTAACTCAGCAAGCCTCAATTCTCATGTGGACTGCTATGCACGCACGATTCGAGCGAAAAATAAAGTAGGCAGGATATGCACGACAGTCCACAAGTGAATTGAGAAAGGCGAGCAGGCAAGGGAGGTTTGCTTGGTTAAAGATACCACCAAACTTGTCTAGTGTGTATGAGAGGCAGCTCACTGTATTCCTTTCACAACTGGTCAAATGTACAGAGCAGACTGGCCGGTAACTAAATGTGCCAAATAAATTCTCATATTTCACTCAAAAGACCAGCATGATCGTCCAGTTTGGCCGTGCATTGCCGCGATAGGACTTCAGGCTGGATTAAGATCATCTGTTTTCACCTACGGTAAAAAAATTTACACGAGAGATCAGTGAGGCATACCACATAAACAAGACATGCGAGCCAGACCCCATGATCAATTCATGAAATAAAAGGCGTCCTTTCTAGATGACAAGTGATTGAAGTTAGTCTGCGCATATTTACTTTCCTTTTTACACAAATACCAATTATTGTGATTTTATGCCTTTATATTACAACTTATGCCTTCCCCCTGCACGAAATTGTGCACAACATAAGCACACATTCAGCGTTGCTATTTTTAATCCTTCCATCAAAATAAATGGTCAGTTAGCAGCAGTCATGTTGTATGGTACCCTTTTCCTCCCCATGTAAATTCTATCCTGAAAAGTTACATGAACTGACCGGCAAACTCATAAGTACACTACAAATTTCACCTAGCAAACACAGCTGGTTCTCAGAAAATGCACAAATACGGTGATAGGTATCTGTTGGCATACTGTAGCAATAGTAAGTGCCAGTTAGCTTCGACACTAGACAGTTTTAGTATAGCATATGCAACTAATAGCGTACGCCTATACGCTATAGTACAGCGTACGCTAAACAGCACACATTTATTACAGTTTTAGTTGGCCTGCGAGATCTTCCGATCTCAGAGGCCATATGCCATCGTCGCACCTATCTCTCGACTTCACTGACAGGTGGCGCTGTCATATCTCGAAGGTTTCCCTCGTTAGGCTTCGTGTCGTTCGAAACGAGAAGCGATCTCGAAAACTCCACAAGGTTAACCATATTACACTGTTGTCAAAGTGGCCTGAGGGTAAGCGAAAGCTCTTTACACAGTCATTTGCTACGAACGAAGCGAATTCTGCAAAAGCCACGCCAAATTAAATTCGAAGCGGGCAGCGGGGACCGCCGCCATGTTTAACGTAAACTACGCAAACCACGGACAGACGGTAATGCTAAATCTGATAAATAGCATGCATACGCTATCGGTCGGATAGCGTTCTGCACATGCGCAGTGATGACCCGCTATTTTATAGCGTACGCAATGACATAGCGTACGCTAAACTAAAACTGTCTACTGCTGCAATACTTCAGCTGTCAGGCATCTACAGTGCTTAACACACCACACAAGTGTAAGTGCACAACAAAAACAAGCGGCGCATCAACCATAAATTTGACTTGAGAGTAGTGACAACATATGCTGTTTCGTGTAGCTAAAACACCAGCCAATATGTAGAAAGTATATGCACAAGTATACATACCTATAGATATTTGCCTACCTAACTTAAAACTATAAGAGTGCAGTGCATATGATGCTTGTTCTAGACACTGGTATTTTTGACAAAAATACTCTTAGAATTAGATATAATGCTTTTTCAATTCATCCAGCCAGTAAATGAAGTCGTACACATATCATTATAATTTGGACTTGCAGGTTGAACATATTCTGACCTGAGCAGCGCCAAGCAGAATGCATCGACCAAATGCCCACTGTGCTGACCAAATACACAGGATGAAACAGAAAATATAGAAAGGGACCCCAAAGTATTAGAAATACTTCTTGACAGCTGTAGAATTAGGGCTTGTTGGTTGATTGTCACTATTAAAATTCCACTAAACCCAATCAGAATGTTCTGTATGCTGTAGTTGAAATCAAATTCATTTGACGAGCAACATTGCAATAACCAGCAAACATGGCAAGAGCAAGCAGACATGAGCGAAATAGTTTGCTTTTTTAATAATAGAGCATCAATACAATGAACTACCTGCCAGTTAGCTATGTGTTCTACGCTGTATTGACTTGAAAAAAGAAACAAAAATAATGTAACTGGACACAGACTTGCAACTGCTACAATGCCTACTTGCATGAATGAGGATAGCTTGCCAAGAATATAAAAAATGGGAGAGAAAAAAGCAAGCTTACTAGAAAACACTCCAGAACTGTAGTAACTGCAGCACAGTGAATACTGGCCTTAATGTATCATTTCAAGAAGTTTAAGCTCATCAAATGTGTATTTTCCAGTGGCAGTTATTCTTGGAACAATACAGAAATAATCGTGAATATGAATGTTAAACAATGGTAAGCACACTGTGTGCTTACACCTATGACATATTTGGCCCATTACACTTTGAATTCTTATATGCGCAGAAGCTGCACAAGAGTGTAGTGTAAACACTAAAAATTCGAAAATAAAACCCTACAGCATAGGAAACAGTTTCAAAACAAGAAAACCAAAGTGAAAAGTGATAAATAGAGTGTGTACTAAGCAAAATTAAAATGTAACTTGCAGCCAAGCGATTGATGCAAGAAAAAATACTTAACATCAGGACATGTTAGGTCTACTTTTATATAGAACACAATAAGGTGTGCATAACACCTATGAACACAAATAAACAGCAAGTTGCATAAATATTTGGCCTAATTAGTAAGCTGTGTTGACTAATGTCGATTAACTTATCCACAAATGATACCGACATGCTGCTTTTTGGAACACGTACACTACATACATACCTGACCCGACCATCCAGATTACACGTTGCACTACGGCAGGCATAGCCAAGGGGTCTGGTGGCTCCTCCGTTATGTGGGCACTGTTATGGGTCACAGCCTCGCCACTATAAAATAAGTTCTGTGTTAACTTATAGCAGTGGCACATAGCTTTATAAAGCTGTCAAATTGTCTACACATGCATGGAGCATCTAAATATAGTCACAAAAACAATGTTTGCATTATTGCAGGGTGGCAACAGAATGAATGTTTTGATAATGGGGACCCTTTGATCACAGTAAAATTATTGACACGCAGCAGCACATAGCAAAGAAATGTTTGCTTACAAAAACAATTCATTTTTTTTCATGACTCAGTTTAACTTTCCCCTGTCATGTTTAGTTACGTATAAGGTATGTCAAAACATCTTGTCTTAAAAAGTATGTTGGACTAGTAGCAAGCTGTGATTGCTTAATTTTTTTTTCTCTAAAACTGTCGTAAACCGAAAACTTCGTAAGCAGATATTATTAACAACGTCGAGGCAAGGAAACAAGTTTCCTTGGACAAGTATATATGAAACAAGTTTCCTTGCCATGTCAGCAAGGAAACGTCATTGCAATAAGAATCGGTGAAGAGGCAAATGAGTCGTTATTATGCAACTTCAGCAGACAAACGGGAGCTCACGCGCAGCACGCACATGATGAACACGATTATTTTCGAACGTTATATTTCTCATCGGAAGAAAACGCTTATCAAGATTTTCAATTTCGCATCGAAGCAATAAACTTGCGTAACTAAGTGCTGACAACCAGCGTTCAGCAAGCATCAGCACAGGTATCACTGTTGTCGCGGGACTTCTATTTCATACGCTCGCGCACGCTATGCACACACGAGAAGCTCACACAACACGCGTGTAGTTAGCCAGCACGATTACTTACCTTTTGAATGGTACGACGCGGTCGCGAAGCGCTCTCCAAGTTGCCGGTGCTGCGTCGACGATGTTACTCCCCGCATACATGCCGCTGCGTAGTGGACGAGCTGAGGCGCGCTAACACACATTATTTCTTTGCGACGTCCACCCAACTTTCCACGACGAGAACAAAGAGGCCGCACTCCACGGCATAAAAGCGTTGGGCCACATTTGCCTGGCGCGCCACGCATACGGCGAGTTTGCAGCATGACACAAGGTATCTTCAGGCACTTCTGTGCACACTAACTGCGACCCACTTCATAACAGCAAACACAAAAACACACGATCAAGCAAACGCGACGCTTGTAGCACGCCGCACGTACGACCGCCATCACAGAACACGGAGGAAAAACAATAGCGCCACCTGCCTACTTGTGAGCACTTGTGAGAATGTTGTGGCCTCTGTGATGAGAAAAATATTAACCAGTACACTCGCATACTAAAATTTTGTGCCGGGTTTCACACAACTACGTATAGATGTTGCGAGACAAAATAACCGTAGAACAATCTATCTTTTACACTATAGTTTAGCGTAGAAAGAAATTTTATAACGTATTTTACCTTTGAATTGCTTCCGCCGTCTGCAGCCAGCATAAGCATGGCCTTCGAGGTTAGTTTACCTTATCCTTATCAAGCCGTCGTTGTGGCATGATTTGAACGGTTTGGGCTGTCTCGAAGCTGTCTCGAAGCCAATCCATGACGTTTAGCGATGCTGCCTACTTTTCCTACGCCGTCACTTAGTTTTAAATAACTTTCTGATGTCGTCAACATGAATTGTAGCCTCATGAATTGTTGACACGATATCGGAGGTACAGATCTGCAGTGTTCGATGTTTCCGTGCGCGTTGTGACTGTTTCAGTCGGAAAGGATCAAATCCACGAGGGTTGATAGCTCGTGTGGCGCAGGTTACACCCGTATCGTCCGCATTTCCTTTCGTGTCGGTGTGTTGAATGTGCGCGGGTTTTGCTCCTGTCGTCCGTAGCTTCTGTGTTTATCGTGCGGCTCGCGAAGATTCCTCCTAAAAAAAAACATGTCTGCAGCGTGCATGTGTCCTGTGTGGTGTGTGAAACAAATGTGCGCTGGTGTACGATGTGTTTGCAGCCGTATTGGTGGCTTATAGTCCTTTGCTCTAGTGCCGTTGCTATGATGTAAACCATACGTGAACTGAAAAAAAATGCACTGTTTTTCATATGGACAAGTAGATATGATCTGTGTGTATCCACTGTGCAGTGTTCATGTGTTCGTCATTTTTATGAAGCTCGTATCATGGGGCTTGTGCCTATTCATAATGACCCTTGCTTAATGTTTCCACTTTTAGGGGCATGTGGCGTGCAAGCAGTCACAAAGTCTTGTGCATTTGGTGTGAAGAAGGGAATATTTTTATGCGTAACTTTGTATACTATAGGTGAACCGTTGCAACAACTAGCATTTTTTCCACGTGAATGCTTCTGCCATTTGATATAATTTGTAGCAGATCTTATCAGCGGAGAAGCATAATAAACATAATTTAACATGGTGTTCCTTAGAAGATATTAATTACTGCATAACCACGATACATCTCCATACCTCACTGTATGATAAAGATGAATGTTCAGTTGAAAATGAAAATATCATATAGTTGCACATGCGAAATGCTACAGCAGCCTGGCATCACATTAATGGTAACCTCCCTGCCTTTCGCATCTCATTTATCTCTCTCTCTCTCAATATTGGTGACATCCGGCAACGTTGTGGGAATGTGCTGTTTTGTAATGTTGCTACATTGATACCATTTACACGTTATATTGATGTTTACATGCAACGTTGACACAACGTGCGTGTTGGGACGTTGCTGTGACAATTATTTGTGACATCACTTGAACGTACAGCTGGCAACGTACATTCAACGTTGAGGTTGGCTGTTTAACGTTGCCTGACGTTTGTTACAATCAGGCAACGTTTACGCTACGTTCTGTGTTACTTGGGTTATTACTCCCATTGTTGTATCATGACATGACATGACAAGAACTTTATTTCAGTCCTGAGTAACTGAGATCCTGAGGAACTGAGGAACTCGGGGAGCTGAAGGCTCCCCGAGATTAAGTCGGTGGCTCCGCCCACTATGCGACCGGGAGACCAAGTCCCGTCGCGATGTCGTGGGCCCTCTGGACAGCCTGGAGTTGAATTTTAAGATTGGTGCTCTTGAGGGATACCTCCCATTGATTTTTCGTGATGGGTGGAGAGGCGTTAAGGGCTGGGCACAACCAGAGCATGTGATCAAAAGAGCATGAGTCATGACTAGAGACCGGATTTTAGGCAAATGCCTTTTTTGTTCCTTGCGCTCCTGTCGCCCCACTTTGATATATGAGCACGAATTAGAGGTTAAGAAGGGCTTTTATAGTGTTTTTATAGTGCCTATAAATACTTTTTTGGCTTTAGTGCCTAAATGCCTATAAATGCCTATTTTCTATATTCGCGCCTATATGAACACTATTTAGCCTCAAGTTTCGCTTTCGAGTGCAGTTAGGGACCGTTATTCATGTTACCGGGCAACATTGACTGTTCGGAACTCTATGGGGTTCAACCTAATCCATTAGTTCAACCAAAATCCCGGTAAACAACTGCTAGCAGCATTGAAATGGGACGCGCCGGCCAGCATACACCGCCGCGCTGACTTTGCGCGAGTGGTTGGCGAATGCGAAACCGCGGAGAGCGGTCAGGGGAGAGGAGTGTGAAGAGCAAAAGAAGAAAGAAAAATTTGATGTGCACGCGACGGCTTTTCTTTTGTTTGTAATTTACTTTTTAAAGTGTTCACCGCCGTCGGGCGTTCCTTCTCAGTGTACGAGATCATTCTCAGTGACAAGAAGCACAATTTTGAATCCAGAAATCTGGAGATGGTGGTAGTTTGATATTGTTTCCACAATATTCAGTGATTCTTAGACTACGTTCCGCGTGCTCCCCAAACAGATTTCTTCAAACATGTGCTCTTCAAATGGGCGGAAGTGTATTTGGCAGTGTTGGGACATCTTGCCTGTACAATTCGGATAATGTCATTGTATATGAGAAAATTGCCAAGTTGTACCTAACAGTCCTCATGTAAGAACTTGCTAATTTCTTAATAAATCGTAGTCTGTCTTGCATTTGTTACTTGTTTTTGTTGTGTCTTAATTTAATTGCGTCGGGCAGACATAAAATATCGCTTTTTAAATCAGTATTCCTAGCTTTCAAGTATTCTTTTTCATGCCTGTTTCACCATATGCGACGCTCGAGTACAGTGGCCATTGAACATTAATAGGAGCAGTGTGCTTATTGAATTAAGCCAATTGATCGTCATTAGTCCAGCAGTTTTATGGGACAATTGCACGGCTATGTTTAACTGTTGACGCCTTTGTGCCATTATAGACAATAACATTCCTTGTTTTCCTATGGTATACATAGGCCGCGTACGTCTTCGTTTGAAATTATTTGCATTTATGTAAAAATTTATTGTGCCTACACTTACGACGTTGGAGGCCTAGAACGTTGGTTTGCCTGCCTATTTTGGCGCCTAAAACGCGCTTTTTTAAAGCCTATATTCATGACCACACTTGGAGCACGACTGTGAGTGGTGAGGGTCTATCCTGTTAAGGGACCGGGGAGCAGGATGCGAATGGGTTTGCAGAAGTCTGAGTGTGCTAGCCTGAGGTTTGTTCAATTTTGGGTGGGGTGTGGAAATGTCCTCCTGCCGAGACGATAATGGGAAACGATTTCGTGGAAAGTACATAGTGGATGTTTGTGGATGTTGACCTCGTTCCGAGCCTGTCTACCCCCGAAAGCGCGGTACGTGAAATCGCGCGCTATCCGGTGGCCCTGCTCGTTAGGATTACATCCGAGCGGGTTAACTGATCCATCTATATGGGCTGGAAACCACGACATGTGGTATCCTCCTTCGCTGCTCTCCCAAGTTCTTTGAAGTGCTTTGTTCACAATATTGTTCGCCTGTTCAGACACGAGTGCGGCCGAGAAGGATCTAACTGCTGTGCGTGAGTCCGAGAAGATGATAGGGGGAACTTTTGCGTTGTGAAAAGCCAGAGCGATCGCCGCTTCCTCCGCCATATGGGCAAACTTAGTATAGACAGAAGCTGCATTAAGCACGTCGCCCTCCGCGTCTACAACCGAGACAGCGAACTTATCCCCACTGTCATATCTGGCAGTATCGACATATCAATCAGCACAAACTAGGGGCCCTCTTTGTTGGTGTATCAGCTGAGAAAAAAATTCTTGTCTTAGGGAACGGGAGGTCATCAGGATGCGAGATCAGTAAAAGCTTAGCGAATGAAGCCAGGGATTTAGGAATGGTCGTAGCACCAGACCATAGTGAATAGCGAAGGAGGGTGAATAAAAAATAACTCGCTGAGATACAGATTACCACTACTACTTCTGGCACTGGAAGCTATTTAATAGGAATGAACAGTAAAAAAAAAACTAAAAAAAGACGAGCTTCAAGACTTGAACTCCACTATTCAACATAGAAGCTTCTTTCGTAACCGCCAAGACGAGTTCTCTTTGTTTTTAATGACGATTGCGCTTGCCGACGTAGTGTACTGTTCGACGTTATAACCCCTCTTTTGTCATAACTCATGTTTTCCAATAATACCACACGAGTGTACCGGAACTTGATCACAGTTTAAAAAAAGGCAATTATAGTAGTGTGCACGGCAGTACTTGTTCCAAATAATCTTCTACAGCCTTCATGTACAACGTTCAACATTATTCTATACCTCCACGTTCAAGAAACCGTATGATGTTTGTTGAGGCAATAAATTTTTTATTTGGCGCTCCCTCCTGCTGTGCGTGTGTACTTTTAATTACCTCACCAAGACCAGTGAATGAGAAAACACAAATTAGAGTTTTGCTGTCTAATTATTATTCTTTAAAGTTCCAGGAATTGAACCTTATGAAGTTGATATGAAGCTCCATTACACTGATCCAGACACATACGGCTGCAATGTGTTTATTGTTACCTATAAATCGGACACTATTATAGGTATGACATTCCCAGTGGGAAGTTTTTCTAATAGAGGCATCTGAAATGGATGAACCTGTTACTGGTTCCTTTGGCACTTTTAGTCTCGAAATGGTTGACAAGCTGACTTTTGAATTATTTCAAAACAAGTTAAAAAAGTATCTTCGTATCTTCTGCGCTTAATGCACAGTTAATTAGGTGCACAAATAATGACTGATGAAGTTTGTCCTGTCGCATACAATTATTTTAGGCGTGGTAGATCGGACCAAGACATGGTGAGCTCCATTCCTCACATTTATATTGTGGTATTCCCATCTGCTCAAACCTGGTGGAGCGAGCTTGCCCGACATTTGCCGCTCGCCATTGATGTACAGATTCCCACACTACCCAACCTCTCTAACATGAGCCTCCAAACTGGGCTTGGCAGCGTACGGTGCTGAGTAGCCCCTCTGGCGGGAGTGAATGAACATGTCGCCAGGCAGCACGGCTGCGTATGCTCGTTGTGTACAGGAGTACATATGTCCGCGCAAGCCTACCATTCTGTCACGAAAACAAAAAATGTGGACACCACCCTTGAAGGGCTATATATTTCCCGCCAGGTCGTGCAAAAGATGTGTGGATCCCACTTACTGTGGAAATCGGTGTAAGCTTTCTGTGCAGCTTGCGTCGATTGAAGGTAATTGGCGGTGATGTTTACGGCGAATGTCTGGGTAGCTCTAGGTTCTTCAACTGTTTGTGCAAGAGAAGAATGGGGAGTTGATTTTTAACGTTACCTTGCGTGTACCAATCCTGTTTGCGTAGTGCACAGACAGAATAGCTAGACAGCTTTGCTTGAAGTTTTGTTGTGCGCCATTGTCACTTGCCGGCGAGAAGGTTAGCATTGTCATTGCCTCACACTATGCATCGCATAGTGTGAGGCACTAAGTGTGAGGCACTTCTGCATCGTGCAGAAGTGGTAAACAATAATTAAATTATGGAGTTTGACGTTCTGCGAAACCAACCATCTGATTAAGAGGGACGTGGTAGCGGGAGACTCCGGAATAACTTAGACGACCGGACTGTCTTCAGCGTGCATCTAAGTCGAAGTACACGTGCATTTTCGCATTTCCTCCCGAAGAAGTGTAGCTGCCGTGGTCGGGATCAAACCCTGGACGTCAAGTCACGCCATTGGGCAAAACTACCTGGTGGATACACAAACATTTATTTCATGGAAGGTCACTTCCGTAGTGTCGCCGAGACGCTGCGGTGCTTTAGTGCGGCTTTGATTCCACTATCGTTCGTCAGTTGTCCACTTCACAAACTAAACGGTGTTTATGTTTCAGATTTAGCAGAAACTTACCGAAGCGTTCAGAGACAGGAATAGAGTGGTGTGAATCAGAGTAAACGGTGATAGGGGATATTATAGTGCACACTACGAGAAAAAAAAATAAAGCTGAGCAGCCCATGTAATACGAAGGGTAAATAATAGGTGGACCATTAAATTACAGAACGGGTTCGAAATAAAGAGAAGCGCAGTCGAGAATGCCATAAAATTAGGTGGGGTGATGAAATAAGGAAATTTGCAGGCGCAAGTTGTAATCAGCTAGCGCAAAACAAGGGTAATTAAAGATCGCTGGCCGCGAGAGAGAGAGATCGCGAGAATGAACAACTTTATTAAGTCAATGCTGCTTTGGAGAGGTATCCTCTTCCTAGAATGCTTTGATCTCGGGCTTTGTCCTGAGCCCTTGCGATAAGCTGTTGGAGAAGGCCTTCGTCCTGAAGTGGACATAAAGATAGGCTGATGATGATGGTGATGATGCCCATACCGTAAATTGGGTATAAATTTACCCAGTTTTTCAGTAACTGCTGCTATGGCTTGCAGTAGCAATTTCTTGCTTTCTTACGCCTCTTCCCTCTCCCGCTCTCTCCCCATACATGCGAGCTACCGCGAGCGAAAAGTGGCAAGGCTGTTATAGTCACTCGTTTCCTGACTAAGTCGGTTCTAACCCATTCTTTGGCCTTCACTGTCTACCTCATATCCACTATTCTATCTGCCTCCCCTTTGAACTGTGCGGCACGTTAGCTCGAAGGCAAGCGTTGGAGCTTCTGCAATGTTTTTCTGGGTGCCCACAGGTAAATGCAGCAGTTTAAATGATATTCTGGCGATGCCCAGGGTGCTCAAGAGGACCGTGTCGCGACGCGATGGAAAGGTCGAAACGATATCCTCGCGTCGGCTTCGGTCTCTGCCGTGATGCTGCAATGTATACAATTAACGTCAACCGATTGTAGCCTAAGCTGGACGCCGCCGCTGAATGCCAGGAGCAAAGGCAGCTCCGTACACGTGAATCAAGTGGGGTGGTGTGATAAACTTTTAGTGCATGTAAAAATGAATCACTGCATGTTATCCCTACATGTGCCTGAGATCTCCAAACGAATGATGAATATACCCCTGCCACACAGGTATTGCGGATTGCAATCAAGTCCCATTCAGATCGGGTGCTTCTACGCAGACACTTTTCATCATGATTTTGCACAATCCGCATAAGTTGATCGTGATCGTAGGCTGCTGTCACTACCGTCATGCTGAGTGAACTCAACTCAATACGGAATGCTGGATTCGGCAGCATGGACAATTCTTGGTCGCAATCCAAACATTTGATCCTGACCGGGCTTGATCGCTATCGAAAGTGCCCGTGTTGCACTGGTAATATATAACGACCGCAAGCCAAAGCGATTAGAACCGCCATTGCCTTCCTCTCGATGCCCAATCCTCGCAGTCAATATGTCGCACAATACGGTGCGCTTTATTAACGGCACAGCTGTTTAAGCCGGGCGTAAAGTGTCCGCTGAATCTAAAAAATGGCAGTCAATCCTGGCCCAATGGCACATACCCCTGTGAACTGGCGAAGCTAAGCCTGGTTAAGTCTAGCTAAGCATGTTTGGGACTACTTAAGGTTAGTCAGTCATCGATAGGCAATTGATAGCCAATCAATAGCTAATCGTTAATCCATCAATAATCAACAACTTCCGGAAAAAGCTGGGGATGACTCGGTAGTGCTTAGCCGAGCCCAAATACGTGGTCAATGCCTTGAGATAGCCAATCATAGCTAATCGATATTCGATCAATAATAAATAAATTTCGGAAAATGCTGGGGATGACTTGGTAGTTCTTATCCGTGCCTGCCTGCGTTGCTTTTCGTACTATTTACCCGGGAAACTGCAGAACATGACAGACAGATATCGAATAACGACAGGATCTGCTTGTACACCGGCCTGGTTATTTAAGACGGGGGAATCCTTCGAACTGTACGGCAAGCGACGAGACAGGAGACACTGAGCACTTTTTGTGGTCCTGCCAGAAACTCCAAGATGAAAGGGACGCTCTCCTGAAGAACCTACAAAAAAAAGGACCTTCCGCATGCTTGCCTGCAAAACCTTATATTTCCCGAATGATCAGTTATAGCCCACAAAGAAACTTCACGCCTCCCATAGAATTCTTAAGAGGGCCTGGTATGGTGGACATATGGTGAAACCTTTGAGCGGCATTGTAAGAGACGCTCGGGCGGAGCAATTGCCGGCCTTGATCACCAGGTTAAACCTGCCTGTTGATACAATTCACCACCACAAGTTTAAAGTCCTAAAAGAACAAAGTAGCATTACATTTCAAAGAGAATAAACAAACCTAATAAACTGAATGATTATTTAGAGCGAAAAAGTGGCAGTTTAGACACTGATAGGTACTAGTGACTCCATAGCTAGCGCAAGATTACACCTACTAGTCTTGCATTGTTTTGTGTGGTATTGGTTGGAATAGATATTTATTTTTATCTATTTATTTATTTGAATACCCCGCTCCCCCTCGGGCCCAAGTGGCGTTACAGATGGAGTGGGTACATTCTGTTTATACAATTGCAATAATGTACACAACAACTTTGTTATATATGGACAAAATAAAAAAATATTACAGAGTAGGGTATTCTAACAGGTCAATACCAAAGGCCTTGAATGACAATACCGTAAGCAACATAACTGTACATGTAAAATAGAAAAATTATTAAATTAACAAATAGCTGCGCAGGTTATTCTGAGAAGTGGTCAACAACTGCGGCCTTGAATGACTGTACACCTTCAATGCTGGTGATGGCACTGGGTAGGTGGTTCCAGTTTGAGCTAGTCTTTGGTATAAATGAATCAAGAAACAGGTTAGTATGGCAATAAGCAATGGCGACATTATATAGGTGATAAGTACGGGCTGAAAAAAACGATGGGTGTGATAACAGTTCGCGTTTCCAGTGACTAGTTCAAGAAAAAAAAACAAATTAAGAGCCTGCTCGGAAAGCAAAGATTAGATTTCACCAGCGAAACACTGGCAGTACGGGTGTAGTTTGAAACGATAGATCGAGCTGAGCGATTCTGAACAGACTCTATTGCATCTGCAAGGTTACGTATGCCTGGATCCCAGATAGCCGACGCATGCTTGAGTTAAGGTCTAATTAGCGTTTAATATAGTATTAATCTTAAATGGCTCGGTGCTCCAGCAGAATTGTGGCACAGGTATCCTATGACGTAATTAACCTGATGACCTGATGACGTAATTAACGTGAGTATGGCATGAGAGGGCATCCGTTATGTATACACCAGGACACTTATAGTAGGTTAATTGCTCTAATAATGTGCCTTAGATTTCATTTTCAAATTTCATTATTCGCAGACGTACTCAGTCAATGTGCTTTGGGGACAAATATTGAAATTTCATTCAGTGTCGACACCTAATTTTCTCTCTTGTGAAGGTGGCCTACTTGGCGATGGAATGACACTGGTTATTTTCTTGTATTCTCTATACTACGCTTGCTTCATTGTAAACACCGGCTTAGTTTAAAATATTTCATCTCGGCTTTGGTTTAAATATGTGATATGGAGCGTAGCCTTAACCAACCACAGTTCTCGAAGCTAGCGCAGATCACTTTAAGCTATCGCAGATAACTTTAAGCTAGGGACGCGCGGCCGTGCTCAGTGGCTCCATACACAGCCGCCGCTGACGTAAAAGCCCCCTCCCCCACCCCCACTCCCCTGGTGCCGTGTGCGCAATGGAAGACGGTGCACGTCTTCCCCGCCTTCCTCCCTTGCGTTCGCGAGATCAAGCCACGATTTCCGGCTCAACGTCAAACGTTTTCACAGGCATCCACAGCATACGGCGCATGGCCGCGATGTTATCGCACTCGAACTCTATACGGAACATCACGGCGACGCCAAGGCTGAAATGCATCTGTAATATCCATATGATTGCTATGGCAATCAAATTGCTATTACAGGCTATTCGATTCATATTACATGTGAATCGAACGACCTTCAACAAGTGAGAATAAAAGGTCACCGAGCAAAAAAAAAAAAACAACAAAAAAGAAAACAAATGTGATACTGTAATTCAACATTTTCATTCATTTAAAACGACGAATCCATTATGTGCAGCAACTGTGTGCAATCCTTTGCAATGAACACATTATAATTGTACTGTAAATGTCTCGGATAACATGCAGGACCACTTTTGAGTGTGGTTTCTCTCAATTTGTAGGTTTGCATATATCTTTCCTTGACTTTTCGCACTGGTGCACTGTTCCTTCTTTTAAAATTTTAATTCGGCTATTAATATCTTGCAATACAGATATGACGACTTGTGCCATGTACGTTCGTGGAGTACTTAATGATACAATGCCCCCAGATAATTGCCAAATCGCATTCCAAGTGCTCTGCTTCTTCTCAAATATTTACCAACCATACAACCGAAATTGCTCCGCAAATAAATAGAAGCTTCACCCATATGGGAGTAAGTCGATAATTCCGAATAAACCTTCTTATTTATCATCCTACCTCCTGTCCACTTGTTCACGATTTATATGAATCTAATGAGCCAGACACTAATTCATGATCATGATGATGATGCACATGGTTTAATGGCACAAGGGCCTGACACCGAATTCTCAAAGCTTCTTGGTGGTAAGTGATTTTCGGCAATGGGCGGCCGCCCTCGCAAATCGTGTATGCAGCACTAGAGCACTGCACGGGCTCGGGCTTACCCGAAAGCCCGAGCCCGGGCCGGCCCACGGGCCGGGCCGGGTCGGGTAGAACATTTTTTTCACGGGCTCGGGCCGGGCTCGGGCATGACGTGTGCTTTTTGACCAGGGCCCGGGCCGGGCTCGGGTTTTTTGACGCGGGCCCGCGCCGGGCTCGGGCTTTCTGGAGGTGTGCATGTAACGTGCAGCGAGTTATTCTCGGGCGTCTCAACTTTGAAAAACATTATTTTGCGGTCTCGGGCCGGGTTCTGGCCGGTTTCGAGTCGGGCTCGGGCCGGGCTCGGGCCTAAGGTAAAGGGGTGGCGGGCCGGGCCGGGCGGGTAACGTAGATTATTTCCGGGCCCGGGCCGGGCCCGGGTCTCACCATAAAAGTTTTGGTCGGGCTCGGGCGGGCCGCCCAACGTAAAAACGGGCCCGGGCCGGACCCGAGCTGAAAAAATCGGCCCGTGCAGTGCTCTATGCAGCACCCGCCGTGGTTGCTCAATGGGCTGCTGAGCACGAGGTCGCGAGATCGAATCCCGGCCACGGCGGCTGCTTTTAGATGGGGCCGAAATGCGAAAACACCCGTGTACTTAGATTTAGGTGCACGTTAAAGAAACCCAGATGGTCCAAATTTCCGGAGTCTCCCACTACAGCGTGCCTCATAATCAGATCGTGGTTTTGGCACGTAAAACCACATAATTTCTTTAATCGTGTACCCAGCACCATGTCTGGCTTAAGTTTTTTCTTACGAATAATTTTGTGTAACATCTCTTTGCCAATATACGCCCAAGTCCGGCCAAAGAGTGCCAACTGATTTTCATGAATGATGATGATTGTTGGGTTTAGTGGCGCAAGGACCAGGTATGGCCAAAGAGCGTCATGACAGTATTAGTTCGCAGTGAAGTGATGAATTGAGAGAAGTAGATGTGACGTGGCTGTAAAGGGGCCTAAAATAATCGCTGTAAAGTGCGTAAAATCTACATGGAATAAGATAATGGCAATGACAAGTGACGTCTACTATGAAGGTAAAAGATGCATTGCTAAACAATGACATGATATACAAGATATGTCAGATATAAAAATTGTCAAAAAACACTACTGCCTAAACAGAGCCCTTGAAACACAAGGGGCTGGAGGCATGCGCTGATACAAAACTATCACAGCGGCATCCTCTGAGGCGAGGATGCGCTACGAATTTGTTGGGCTTATAACACGCAGGACCACTTCGTTTAAGAAACCGAGGACTGCTTTGGTGTTAAACAGCGGTTCTTCACCAATAAACATCATAGGATGAAGAGGGATATGATAGTGGTATGCTACAGGGAAATGTTTCATTCTCTCTACTTCGGCTTCCCGACAGTCCAGGAGGACATGGAGGACGGTCAGCCTCTCACCACATCTACCACAGGTTGGTGGTTCATCACCTGTCAACAAAAAACTGTGGGTTCCGTACGAGTGTCCTATTCTCAGCCGACTGAATAGGACGTCAGTTCGCCGTGTTTTCGTTACAGGGGGCCAGAAACCTAAGTGTGGTTTAATCAAGTGAAGCTTATTACTTGTTTCAGCCTCCCACAAGCGTTGCCAGTGGCTTCGCAGTTTCTTTCGCAAGAAAGGTTTCAGATATGTTAAAGGGACAGCAGCTGTAGGGTTAATAGCGTGTGATGTTATTGACGTAGCCATTCGGTCAGCTAGCACATTACCCTCAATGCTTCTATGGCTAGGCACCCAGCATATAATGACATGCTGGTTACATAAATACGCTTGACAGAGGACGGAATAGAGCTCAGTAAGCACAGGATTTTTGTGTTTACCGAGTGGCATCAATGCTTTTACGACGCTTAGGGAGTCCGTGAATATAATTGCCTTTTGAAATTTTGATTTCCTTATATGCTTCACAGCCGACAACAGTGCATGGGCCTCAGCCATAAAAATACTCGTTTCCGGCTGGAGTACACCGGATTCCGAGAAGGATGGGCCAACGGCTGCTTAAGACACCCCGGCATGTGACTTGGAAGCGTCAGTGTAAAGCTCTGTACACGAGTACTTGTATTGAAGCTCTAAGAAATGCATTTTAATGTGTGCCTCTGGCGCGTGTTTAGTGACCACTACTAACGATGTATCGCAATCTATGAGTTGCCACTGCCACGGCGGTAACAGTTTCACTGGAGCCATAGGACGATGATCAAGCAACGGAACACCCATTTCCTCACTGAGGTTCCTCACACGCAAGGAGAATGGCTTTCTCGCTGCAGGTCGATTATGGAAGAGTGTGGCAGCGGTGACGTCATTTATGGTTGAATAAGAAGGATGTTCATTGTTTGCTTGTACTTTCAGAAAATATGCTAAACTGCCATATGAACGCTGCAGATGGAGTGACCACTGGTTAGACTCTACATAGAGGCTTTGGATCGGACTTGTTCGGAAAGTACCGGTCGCGAGGCGGATACCCAGATGGTGAACGGGTACTAGTATTTTTAATGCACTTTGCGTTGCAGAATTATAAATTATAGACCAGTAAACAAGCCGTGAGAGGACAAGACTGTTATACAAGTTAAGCAAACACTTTCGATCACTGCCCCATGTTGTGCGCGACAGAAGTTTTAGAACGTTCATTGTCTTCAGGCATTTTGCCCTCAGATACTTAATATGAGGAATAAATGTAAGCTTGGAATCTAAAATGATTCCTAGAAACTTATGCTCGCTGCTCACAGAGAGCGCATCTCCTTTGATTTGTATACTTGTGACAGGCGTTACGCCTCTCTTGTTTGTAAAGGGCATGCAAGTGCTCTTCTGAGCCTTAACTTTAAAACCATTCTCCTCCGCCCATTTGGACAATCTGTTTATTCTCAGCTGTACCTGTCGTTCGCAGATGGAAATATTACATGACTTAAAGGCTATCTGCACATCGTCGACATAAACCGAATAAAACATTGTGCGTGGGATGACTGTACGCAGGGAATTCATTTTTACAATAAATAGTGTGCAGCTAAGCACACCACCCTGCGGCACACCAGTTTCTTGTGTGAATGACCTAGACAAAGCTCTGCCCACCCTTACGCGAAATGTGCGATTAGTGAGGTAACTTTCGATTGTGTTAAGCATATTGCCACGAACACCCATCGCCGAAAGATCTCGGAGAATTCCGAAGCGCCATGTGGTGTCGTAAGCTTTATCTAGGTCTAGAAATACAGACAGACAGAACGGCTTATGTATGAAAGCATCTCTAATATATGCCTCAATGCGGACAAGGTGGTCTGTTGTAGACATACCTTCTCGAAAACCACACTGGAAGGTGTCCAGAATTTTGTTATTTTCTAGGAAGCATATTAGGCACCCGTTTATCATTTTATCATACAGCTTGCACAGGCAGCTTGTTAGAGCTATTGGCCTGTAGCTGCTGGCCAGGGACGGGTCTTTGCCTTGTTTAAGTATAGGTATCACTATGGCTTCTTTCCATGAAGACGGAATACACCCAGCCGCCCACATGGCATTAAAAAGAGACAAGAGTGTTTTCAGTGTTTCGGGGTGAAAGTACCTAATCATTTCGTACATTATACGATCCCCACCTGGCGCTGAGTTGTTCCAACAAGCGAGAGATGCTTTAAGCTCAGCTAAAGTAAATGGGGAATTGTAGGCCTCACTCGATGAGCTTTTGCGATTTAGGGGTCGCCACTCTTCGTGTTCTTTGATTCTCAGGAATGTTTCGGTATAGTGCGATTCACTTGACACATATTCAAAATGTTCGCCTAGACAATCCGCCTGATCTTCCAGGCTATCACCTTGTGTACTTACTAAGGGCAGGGGATGCGACTCCCGACCTGTTAGTTTATTTACCCGATTCCAGACTTTTCTTTCATCGGTGTAAGAATTTATACTGGTGATGTACCTGTCCCAACTTTCCCTCTTTGCACGTCGACCTGTTCTCCTGCCTTGTGATTTGATCTGTTTGAAATTAATGAGGTTTTCAGCGGTTGGAGAATTGCGAAGCAATCTCCAAGCTTTGCTTTGATTTTTGCGCGCTTTCCGACATTCGTCGTTCCACCATGGAATGCGACGCTTATTAGCTAATCCGCTAGTTTGCCTAATACATTTAGCTGCAGCGCTAATAATGAAACCTGTTAGGTATGCTACAGCGTCCTCTACATCAAAAAAGTTGTCGCAATTTCACCTGAAAGGCGAAGCATCAATTGCGATAGCAAATTTGTAGAGAGCTATACGGAGTAATGATAGTAGCTTTATCAGCTGTATAAACTTGGACATGCAGCAGCACCGGCAACACGCAGAACTGTTGTCGACGCCCTCGGCGTTTTGCCCGCGTTCGCACGAAATGCGTGCGGCGTTGGTGACTGTTGCCGGAGCCTCTGATATAAATAGGCACTTGGTGCCGCAGATAAACGTCGCCTCCCTTCCCTCCCCCTCCCCCCACGGCCTTTCGTGCGTCAGAAGAAGGCGCGTTTGCTCTACATATATGGTGATGGTAAACGAGGAAACAGACGCGTACTTCTGCAGCCCTTAAGGGAGCACGGCACAGAACGCGCGTTTGTTCTCCGCCGTGCGTTCACTCCCCGTGAAAGCGCGCGTCCCTCGCGCCCTTTCACTCGGATATACAGCGTTCGGCGGCGCGCGGCGACGATTTCATCTCCACTGACGTCATATGGAACCTCACGGCGACGGCGACGACGACGGCAGAAATCTGCTTTGGAGTGTCCATATAATTGCTATCGCAATAAAATAGCAAGTTCATCTCCACCTAAGTACGTAAGCTCTCGGAACATTTCCCAGTTGGCCGAGTCCATGTTCCATCGAGCAAAATGTGGCAAGCATGTATCTTGTTTTGTTAAGTTTAGCATAACTGGGAAATGGTCGCTCCCAAAAGGGTTCCTGAGAACAGACCATTCCAGATACGGAATTAGAGTACTCGATACTGTACTTAAATCAATGGCTGAGTATGTGTTATGTGTAACGCTGTAATAAGTTGGCTTTTTCTTGTTAAGTATAGATGCGCCTGAAGAAAACAGAAAAGTTTCTATAAGGCGTCCTCGCGCATCTAAACGAGAGTCGCCCCATAAGGGGCTATGAGCGTTCACATCACCAACAACTATGTATGGCGGAGGAAGTTCATCAATGAAGCTTTGAAACTGTGTCTTGGAAAGTTGATACCAAGTAGGGACGTAAATCGAACTAATTGTGACTAGCTTACCTAACAGTATTGCTCGGACAGCAACTGCCTCAAGGGAAGTTCGGAGGTTTAACTGCCGACAGGCAACACCTTTATCTACTATTATAGCGACACCGCCCGACGAGGCGGTAGCGTCGTGACGGTCCTTGCGAAAAATGGCATATTGCCTTAAAAATTTTGTGTTCTCTGCTTTTAGATGCGTCTCCTGGACACACAGCACCCTCGGACTATATTTAAGAAGGAGCTCTTTGACATCATCAAGGCTATGAAGGAGATCCCTAACGTTCCATTGTAATATTTGCGTGTTCATATTGAAAAGGAGTTTGTGCTGTGCGTTCAGAAGATGAAGACTAGCTCACGGTGCCCTTTCCAGGCGCCGTGACGCGAGGTTTCTCTTTTCTGGAGCGGTCGAGAGATTCCCGCCGCTCCTTAGGCGCTGGCGGCGCCGTCTGGCCGGTTGTTGTATCCATCGCCTCTTGCGAGGCGCTGGACACGCGCTCTTGCGAGCGGTTAGTGTGTCGTGACGGCCTCGTCTCGTGGGACGAGACCCTTGAGGCCACCAGCCCGGAGGTTGATGGCCCCTTGTTCTGAGATGGCGGAGCAGCACTAGCTGCAGCCGCCGAGGGGGCGGATGGCGTCACCGCCGGCTCACTGTGTGTGGGCCTGACCGCCACCGGAGGCCGTTGTGGCGCTGCCCCCTGACCCGCCACTTCGGCAAAACTATTCTTCGGCAGGTAGGACACCCGCCTTCGCGCTTCTCTGAATGATATGTTCTCTTTGACTTTGATCGTTACTATTTCTTTCTCCTTCCAAGATGGACAGGAACGCGAATACGCGGCGTGCTCCCCATAACAATTCACACAGTGTGGCGCGTTCTCACAAGATTCAGATGGATGTTCATCGGCACATTTGGCACAGGTTATTCGGTCTCGGCAGTTCTGAGAACTGTGGCCAAACCTCTGGCATTTGAAGCAGCGGAGGGGATTCGCGATATAGGGCCTGACTCGGATCTTTACATAGCCTGTCTCGATAATCTCGGGAAGTACACTTGAGCCGAATGTTAGGATTAGATGCTTGGTTTGAATCTCTTTACCATCACGCCTCATCTTAATTCTTTTCACATTGATGACATTCTGGTCACTCCATCCCTCCAAAAGTTCAGTCTCAGTTAGCGCCATTAGATCATCATCGGAAATGACACCACGAATGGTGTTCACAGAACGGTGTGGGGTGACACTCACTGGAATGGCCCCGAAAGACACAAGATTGGGTAGCTTTTCGTATTGCAATTTATCACGGAGTTCAAGAAGTAGATCACCGCTTGCCAACTTGGAAACTTTGTAGCCTGGGCCAAAAGCCTCTATCAGTGATTTCGCAACCAGAAAAGGTGAGACGATTCTTGCTGACTTTTCTGCTTTCTCAAAATGTATAACATGAAATCTTGGGAAATTATCAACTTGGCGGCCAAAAAACTTAAAATCTTCTTCCGGTGCGCCCTCGTTTATGAGGGCGATCAGGGAGTCGGGGGAATGACGAAAAAGCCATAAAGGTAACGATGATTTCGGCAGCTATGCCAGCCGCCCACCACCGAGCCCAACAAGGGGACGCTACGAGACCCGAAGGAGACGCAGACGCCAGCTGTACATAGCCACTATAACCTAATAGACCCAAGGTTGGATAGATTACACCAGGTTAACCCTTGCTGCCTGGAAAATTGGAAGTAAAACGAAGCGAAGAGAAGACAGGGGAGATGGCAAGTGAGAGAGAAAGACGAATGTTGGAGGGAGAGAGAGACAGGAAAAGGCAACTACCGATTTCCCTCGGGTGGGTCAGCCCGGGGGTGCCATCTACGCGAAGCCGAGGCCAAAGGGGTGTGTTGCCTCCACCGAGGGGCCATAAAGGTCCAAGCACTCAGCATTGGCTCAACCCCCAGGATCCCCTTTTCCCCGGACACAGCTAAGCCACGCACGGTTAAGCATGGGAGGGTCCGACCCCCATGTGCTCGAGTCCGTAGTGTCGCAACCCACCAAACGCCTGCTTACGCAGGCGCCCCTGCGGGGGATTTTCATGAATTTAGTGGGTGTAACATAAATTTATCCGAGACGAATACGTTCGCTGCAACGTTCCCGCAATATATATGTATTTGAACCATGGCAATGCTACGGGAGGTGAAACTTTTGCATAAAATATGCGCTACGAAAATACTATATACGTAAAAGATATCTGCGCCAGTAGCAGTAGTGCCTCACCAGGACCCTTCAACGGACGGGCCTGGAGGCAATTGCTATATACAGCGTGGTTGGATGGATGGATGCGATGAGCGTCACGTGTGAAACGCTGCGACGGGTTCAGCTAACGAGGACTGGCTCTCATTTTGCGCAATGTACTACCTAGCCATAGTGGTAACAGCTTCACTAGAGCGATGAGGTAATTAGTAAGAAACGGGACATCAACTTTTACAGCGTAAGCTGTTATGGGCTCATTCCAATTGCGGTTTCGGTTCGCGATGGTGTCCGCCGCTAACTCCACTGCCGCCGTTGGTGACCGTAACAGCTATCACCAGAAATGCGAAAAAAGTACCCTGTTTCCCGCGGGGATAGAACCCGCGCCCGCTGCGTGGGAACCAGATACTTTTCCACTAAGCCACGCAAGCGCTTGCAATCGGGCAGCGGAAAAATGCCCTATAAACGCTCCCTGGGCAGGCGCACAGGCGCAGACGACCCAAGCCTCCGCCAGTATGGTGGTGCCATCTAGGTAAGGCGCCTGCAAACGCAGCGTGCCCGACATGTAAGTTGCATATAGCAATTGCCTGCTGCATGTAACTGGACCTGGTTCACTCAAGCAGGCTAGGTTACTATTTGTCACCAGCCTGTTTTGAAAGTTCCAATAAACAGTCATGATCATCAACATCATCAACAGCAACGACGTACCATGCCACGGGTCAAGGGATGTGAGATTTGCGCCACGTATTCTGGATACCCCTTCGGTACACGCTATGGTGTTTCCTCGCAAGGTACGAATCGCTGCTGAAGAAGCGAATTGTAGAACGACGTGCGCAACTACAAGCAGGCTTGAGTGGGCTCAGCAGATTTATGTGCAGAGAGCATTACAAGCAGCCGCTCGCCGTCGACTCCAGGTGGACAGTTCAGATAGTTCAAATCATAGGCAGTGGTACAAGCTAAATTTTTGAAAAAGAAAGATAATGAGAGGGTATACAAAAATGCTAGATAAGGAACATGTGTAGTATACCTGATTAAATCAAGCAGGCTAGGTGACTATTTGTCGCCACCCCGTTTCAAAGGGGATGCTAATAAATCATCATCAATCATCATCATCATCATCATCATCGTCAAAACGAGGCGATAACAATTTGCTGCGAAGACCCTGTTGTGCGTTGTGCAGAAATTGGAACTACTCTTGAGCCGCTCCACCAGCTTACGCTGTGACTGTGCTGCGTGTGCCGCGCAGGCCTGTGACTTTTTTCAATTATTTTCCTTACGCACAGCCAGAAAGAATTTATCATTGTAGGACAAATATAAAATGGTGTGGTAGCCGATCGTATTTTTTACGGTTGCTAAAAATAATAAGTTAACGCTTTGCATTTACTTTCAGAAAATATGCGTAGGTGAACGTGCCACTACACTACGTTGTGATGGATGAAATTTAAGAAAGTTTATTGCTATTTAGGTATTTGATCTTCTGATGGGAGTTGAAATGCTTTCGTTTACAAGGTGCGAACAAAACGGATGTGTTATTGCGATGACATGGCCTCTGTGGCGATAAGGAAAAAAAAAGCACAGCCAGCGGTCAGACATTGTCAGAATCCCTGATTTTCTCTGACGGCTGCAAGTCATCGTGAGTGACGACCCAGGGAGGTCAATGCGGGCCATTGCAAAAAAGATTCAAGTCACATAGTCGACTGTCAGGCTCGCTGTGCACGAGGACTTGAGGTACCACTCCTACGTCATGAGGAGGGGGCAATCCATGTCCGATAAAACTCGGGAGAATCGTCTGCTCCGGCCCAAGCGCTTCCTAAGCAGACTGAAGAGACCCGAGGAGCCTGGAAGGCTCCGTGTTTTTTTTTTCAGATAAAGATAACTTTGACCAAGACCAAAAAGTTAACCGCCGTAACAACAGGTGGCTTTGCACATGTGCTGATGAGGTGCCTACAGTGATGCACACAAAATTTCCATCGGCTGTGATGGTGTTAGCCGTCGTAAACAGGAAGGGCTAACTGATATATTTCCAGCTAATGGCAAACTTACCAATGACCATCTCACAGAGCTGTTTCCCTTCCTAAAACACGAATCTGAGCTGTTTTTTTTTCGATGCACAGTGTAGATGCGGTGTGGATTTATATAGAATTACTGATATGCTTGGCTGAAGTTACAGTACCTGCTTATTATGATCCTCACTACTTTTATCTTTCGTATTTTGACTCGAAATCATCACAAAGAAATAGTAGTGGCGATGAATGAACATGGCTAAAAGGTGAGAAATTGAACTTTCCTAGATCTTCAAAATTGTTCCTTCCGCAAACTGTATGTATGGATCTAAACTGGAGTAAAAAATACATTTAGTTAAGACACGTTTTAACATTTATAGGACAGTGAATTCAAGGTGGGCTTAGGTTTTTCTATTTAGACTTGTTGTAAGTGATCATCGTCATATGAGCACCACATAAAGTACATGTCTTAGTTGTGCGTACATGCAGCCCTGCTATCACTTTTGTGTTCACGTTTCCAGTTTACGTGCCCTAAGAGATTCAGACAAGTCAGTACCAGGCCACCAGGCTATAGCTCTTTAGGAGGGACATAATAAAAGTACAGGACATATCCAAGTTCCTCTTCTTCTGCTCTTTTTATATGCTACACTGATGTGTTTACACAAAGACAAGTCAATAGCGCACAGGAGACCCACATATTCAGGCACCACCCTTGTAGTAAGCAATTTTTAAGGTACTGTCACGCACTGGTTGAATTGCTACAGTGGTTATAAAAGAAAGGAACAAATGAAAATAAAGCAGAAGCTTTATTTTGGCAAGCTTGTGCCCACACGGAAAGCCAAGATCGATTCAGGAGTAGTCAGGACAGCAAGTGTACTCGGCTGTCATATGAAATCCCATAGGCTTCCGCTGTCGTTATTTATCTCTGCATCATCACACTTTCAGAAACAGTGCCAGTGATGGAGTAAATTCCAGAACATGACACAATCATATCCGAGCTTGGACATAAAATGATATAACGGGGCCGCTTCCCTTGAAAGAACGAGAGTACTGAAGACATGTGCACGATCTAAGTTCACTAGTGCATCATCAAACGACAGCACACACCAGATAACAAAGCGGCACTGCGAAGGCTACTGATCAGTACTGGAAAGAAACACGTGCAGCAATATGCATTTTTCGAGTGGAGTAACGTGCCTGGACATTGCATAATATCGGCGTTACACAAGCTAGAGCCCATGTGCCACGTGTCACCCACATGGAATAGTATATGAGCACAATGTTTAAAGTAATGTGGGCAATGGAGGACGGAACGGCATGCCGCCAACTATGTCAAGACATAATTTAATAGCAATATGATGCGGCAATTAATTGATTAGCAGTTGAAGAACAAAGCTGAGGGAAGTTCTCGGCAGCGCATGATATGAGATACATGCAAAATGCGAGTTATTTCAGTTACAGGACATATTTTGAGCAATGAGAAAGAAACCTGCCCCTACAGAGTCAACCAGGTATTACTGATATAAAACAAAGTTAAATTCAAAGTAAACCACAACATCCTCACAACTTATATCTTCTAGAAGTTGAATAGAGTAAATTACTCTGGAAATAAGTCTGTAGCTGGCTTTTTGTCTCAGACTACCGTCAAAGCTGAGGTTCAGCACAATTCCAGAAAACCAGTTATTGGTAATATTCAATTTTTAGATGGAACAGCTTATCTGAAGTGAGTAGTAAAAAATAATGCATTTTTATTACCTCATGAACCATTGCTTATTAGCGAGATGAGGTTAGAAAGCTAACACACCTTCAAAATACACCGAAATAAAGCTGACAGGTAATTATATGCTGCCATTTGAAGCAGGAAGTGCGAAATGTAACTGCAGTGAGAAAATAGAATGGACATAATAATTATTAGCAGCATTCTTATTAAATGTGCTATCGCCTCTTGACAACAGAGAGAACTTGAACTTTCAAAGGTTTGCCCTACATAATTCAGGAAAAGTTACCATAAAGTGGGGCTGTTTATTGTCGACTTGAACTTAGTTCGACATTTTCGATTTTCATAGATTACTAGGAACTAGGTATGACAAGGTCTCTGCCCAGCCGTAAGCGATATAACTTAATGATATATGAGAAATGCAAAATTTTTATCACTTATGCTTTAGCGAAATATATAAACTTTTTTTTCAAAAGGTTCGTTCTCCTACAATGAGATATAAGAAATTTCAATCATCATCTATGCTTCACCGAGATGTCTTCTCTTTTTTCAAGAGACAAACCGTTGACCACAGAGGTTGAATATAGTAAATTTAAAAAAAGAAGCCAATGAAATCAATTTTCGCACAGCGTGGTACAAAATGATGGGACTCAGTATCAGTAATAGGGGCATCATTCACGAGTGAAATAGAGAAGTCTAGCACATATGTTTGTAGATGAAACGGCAAGAGTATATAGAACGAAGGCGACTTGTGATACAAAATTCCATAAGAGACACTAAATTCACAACACGAATCAATGGGACATAAGGTGGGAAAGACCATGGCAAGAACTGCCTCTCCCCTATATCCTCCTTCACTATCTGTTTATGGTTACCCGATATTACGGACCAAGTATTTTCATCAAAACGTAGCTGAAGAGGTAGCGGTTATGCAGCAGGCCAATTTCAGGATATAGGCTCTATTACACAATAATTAAGGTCAGATTTTAAAGAAATGGTAGCACCACCTGCTCTGCGATGTCTTGCAAGCCGTCTTGACCACATTACAAATGGGTAATACTTCCTCGGCATCTATACTATCATGCAAGTTGCACAAAGCAAGCGGCTAGCTTTAAAATTTAAGACGTGGAGCTCCAAGCCAAGTTGAGGGTTCTTTGAAGCGGTAACATTCATTGTCAACAAATACGTAATCAGAAGACATGTGAGCAGTACCGCTGTTATTGAATTTTACACTAAATATTTACGTCTGCGCACATCATGCGCTTCCACAGAATGATTTCATCAACGATACAGACGTTGAAGAAATTGGCTCCGTTGCGTAGTTTCTTCTAATGACATATGGACACATGCTTTAGAATGCAGAGGAGAGTCTCAATTTTTCAGCACCTTACCTCATCATGGAAATGAAGAACTTGATCACCACAGGATATGAGAATCCAAATTTCTAGAGCTTGCATCTGGCATTCCTGCAAAAAATAATGCTTCTAAAGGAATGTCGCAGTTTCGCCCGCAAGGCGAAGCATCAATTGGATAGCAAATTAGTAGAGAGCTATAAGGAGTAGGGATAGTAGTTTTATCGGCTGCATAAACTTGACACATTCGCATACTAACTGAATTAAAAAGCGTGGTGTCAGCGCGCACAAGGAAACATGAATAGATTCGATGACCGCAGACAACCACTGTCAAAACGCGGGCGTGGAGAAGCGCGGCCGCCGCAGCGAGCGACGGTTCGTGCGGTCTATCGCTTCAACGGAAACTGAGCGGCGTACGCACAGCCCATACAAAGGTTAGAGCCGTGTGGAGATCGCTTTCTAGATACGGTGCGCGCGACAACACCGACACTCGGCACAGGCGCAAAGTAAAAGAACGCATTTGTTGGCAGATTAGAAGCCGCCCCCCCCTCCCTCCCCCTCTCCTGCTGCTTTCCCGCTTTGCTTATTTCGCATGGGAGATTGTGTCGCCGGTTACCCTTGCGCCCGGTTGCCAGATAGGCATTTGGTGCCGCAGCACCTAAAATAAACCTTGTTAGCTTGATCAGGTAGAGAGCAATTTAAATTGTTAGTTTAGTGACACTATTTAAGGGACCTTTGAGAGAACTACCCTGAGAGCAGTGATGCGATTCCAGCACCTCAAATGAGCATTAACAGGCTAGTCTACGAAGAAATGTATAAAGAACTTGAAAATCGTTCAACACACTGCGTATACCATTCCCCTTGGATTACAAGAACACCATCAACAAATGTTAACATGCCCCTTAAACTCGTTACAAGAACACTATCAACAAATTTTAACATGACCCTATGGTATTCGAAATGAAGTTGGGCGCGTTAGCAACTACAAAAAATTTTGGTGGCCTGGTCTGTCACAGCGGCCATAATTTTCACACCCTATTTGCGACTTCAGTGAAGCTCAGGCACCATCATCAAACAAAGGACGCGTACGTTTCATTGTTTGAAATTCCTGCTTTCTTCTCCCAGCCCAGACCGCAGCAGCAAGACGCAGCCGCTACACATGATGCCAGGATATCACACCACACGTGCAGGAAAAAATCAAGGAAATGCTAACCTCTCTATACTCTCTGAAGAGCGCAATGTATGCGCAAAACAACGGGCTGTTGCCGGTGCTAGCATGTCGCCGGCATGAAGGAGGCGGCGTCGCTGAAGGCGGTGTTGAGATGACCTGGCTGTGCACCGAGGCACAGACCATGTCCCTAGTCGCAAGGGGCGTAAAACCAAATCACCTAGACGGATCTAGGGAGCGTGGCTCGGCGATTGGGCGAAAAAGTACCTTGAAGCGTGGTATGCGCTAGCGAAGCATGGCGGTGCAGCGGTCGAGCACCGGACTTGGGCGCAAATAGAAACACGCCATGCGCGGGATGGCATGCGGAGGCTAGAGTTAAGCAGCTTCGCTATAAAAAAAACACCGCGAGCCCAGTCTTCTCTTTCAAGAGTTTATCTGATGCTTGCTGATTTTATAAACAGATGTTTCAAGCGCAGGTGACTGCGCAATAGGCTACACAATGTAGCGCCATATGATGTTAGGGACAGATAGTACATTAAAATGAAGTAGAGAAACAGAATGTGCTTCTCAGCAACACTTTGTGTAGGCGACGGTGCCAGATTTAGGTAAGGAAAAAGCCAAACTTAAGTCAGCAAATAAAAAAAAAAGAAATTCATGCGCTTTAAGCTTCCGAAAAAGTAAACCCCATTACTCTGTTTCACATTTTTTTTCTGAAAAGGTGTAACAGACAAGAAAAGAACAGGTGATTCTCCAAAAACAATGACTTCATACGTCTTATGAGTTGCCACCCTGGATCTATGTAGTGTGTTCTTCGGTTATACGACATTGTTTTAAACTCGTGCACCGCGCGCGCTTGAACAGACATCCTCGCCTTTTCAGCTATCTGGAAGAAAGAGCATATGCGTCTGTATCTACCCGCAGTCGCTTCTACGTGCAACGTGGTCAAGCCGACCAATTGCGACCGTTTGTGCTGTTGCAGTGTCTTATTATCTTATGGCATTGTTTTCGTGAAAGGAAGTAGGGAGGGATCTCTCTTTTTTTGTGTCAGGTTTCCAGTTGATAAGCATGGTACGAGCAGTGAAACAAACCCCGAAGGCGACAAGAAATCTCTCATTGCCGCATGCTGATTTTTGACAGCTGTACAAAGCAAGAAAAGTCACAATAATATTGTATAGCTGAATGCATAAAAAGAAGAAGAAACTGCGTAGCGAGCAAGCTCATTGTGCGTGTTCTGCGCATAGAAGAAGGAAACTCCAAACTAGTATATACAGACCAGTTGCATCTAATATGGAGAATTTAGCTTCTAAGTTAGTAGACTGGACACGCCTTACCCTCTTGATAATTTGCTGTTCCTACTGTGGAGGTAACTATATGAAAACCTACTCTTATGATAAAAGCCTCAACTTTCTAAAGGTAAGCACAGTGTTTTGATATTACTTGCTCAGCTTGTCTTTGCTGCAGAAGCTCATACTGGGGGTTGGAACAAACTGCTGCAGTTGTCTTCAGCCTCCTTCGCACACTATGGGAGAATAATTGCTTATTGCATATTTTGTTCAAGGTAACCCCACGCGATTATGGGCAAAAAAAAATAATTTTACGCGATTGAACAAGAAATGTCAGCAAGTCATAATTTTGTGTGAAACGTGTCTGAAACCAGTCGCAGTATTTGATCTTCACCAGGGAATGCCGGTTCAACAGTGATATCACATAAACCTTTATTACGAATATGGCGCACATTTTCTAAACACACATGTTTTTTTGGTGAGGGTGTCGAAGGCATGTTGATGAGAAAACGTGATAGAGAGCTGTAGCAAGCGTATATTTCAAATCGTGGATAAATGCGCATTCGCGTTCAATATGAGCTGCAACACGGTGCCCGGGGTCGAAGGAACCCAAAGACTGCACTGTGGCGCCCATATACCAAACATTGGAGCATGACAAATACTCTAATTACTGGCATTCATTGAACCAATATTTTGTGTATTGGCGCCACCAATTATTAGTATTAGTATGACTTGGAGCTCTTCCGGCTGCGGGCACAGTAATGCAGCTCATATTCAACGGCACCGTGCCTCACCGAAAAACGGGAACACTGAATGTTTAGCATGGAAGATTGCCAGGTTGATCGAAACTCAGATGTTTCGAGATGGTAAAGCAGGTATTATGTGTTCAGTTTACTTAGGATCTCAATACAAAATCTGATTCATTCAGTGGATCTATTGAAGCAACATTCATTGGTAGCAATAATATTGGCAATTATGCTCTCGCAATATAAAACGCTGCATGTTCTATCGTTTGCGTTATAACAGCGCAAACGCAATGCGGAGAAAAGGAACAAAAACGCAACAACACGGCGCTGACTCACAACGAATATTCTATTAATGAAGCTCATACGTATACAGGGTATCCCAGCTATTATGCACCAAGATTAAAACATATGGAAATGCCACGTATCCGGACAGAACCAAAGTAATGCTGTTGGCTGTCGCTTGAAGATACTCAGGTTATGCATTGCATCGCGCCTAATTACATAATTAGTTTCAAATTAATTATTAAACTTCTCCAGTATTATAATTAGATGAAAAGTATTAATCAGAAAAGCGTAGAGAAACATGAAAAACCCCCGATACGGCTTCCTGATGCTCCATACGTGCTACATAAAACTATTTTTCCTAGCGTGAAAGAAGCGCGAAAATACACGCAAAGTGCCTCGAGCGGCCAGTCACGCGGCTATCTGTCTAAATTAGTTCAGTCGCTATTCTTTTGACATACTATTACCTGGGCCCGCACTGTATTATCGCCTTCATCACCCTGGGAAACCGCTCCCTGCACTTTGTGCTCAAACAAAGCGTTCCTACGTTTCTTGATTTTATTAGCATGGTGAATAGTTGTTTCGCGAGCATACGTGTCCGTAGATGCATTTGTCATTTATGCAGTCGCACCGTTTGCATTTTATTGACAAAGAAAGGCTCAATTTTGTGCCCATGACACCAATGCCAATAGCTACACTAGCGGACAGATTCGAACGTTCTGAGTCGCGGTGTCATGATGTAGTGACCGCACGCCCGTTTGCAACATACCTGGCGTAGTGCAAACGGTGACAAACAGTACCACACTTGCTGCTCTCTGTAAACTTTTAACGATCGGAAATGTTTACCTTGTCACGCGACAAGCCTCGTACACAGTATTGTTCTGGCCTCGAGAAGACAAAATGTATAAACACGCCCGTAAAGCATTACAAGCTTTCTGAAAATTCGCAGAGGACGCAATCGATAAGTTGGACTCAGAGTCAAACTAAATAAGTTTCTTTTCGAATGAATGTATTCGTCCGTGTCTCGTGGTAAATTACAGGGCCATTATTTGCACAGCGAGCAGGCTCTGTAAGCTTCGTAGTACCTGGCGCAACCACTCGATGCTGGCACTTGCCTGGATGAAGTGTGATAGGCGACGAACCCAAGAAACCACTGAGCCGTGCTGTCATCATGTACAGTAATATTGCAAGAAAAAAGCACAGACAAGAACGGAAAAAGCAAAATCATCTCGTTCACAGAGTTCGTTTTACTATCAATGGTAGGCTTTCTATAAACTTCCAAATTGGGAGTTCCGCGCCTGTCCCGTTGCTTATTTCACTCTAGCCGGTGCCTTTTGTGAGTTGTTATTTAAAGTGAAGGCAAATGAACTCACCAAATGTCAGTGCTGTTAAAATTCAGTCTTGGATATTTGAGGTTATTCGATCTTTTTAAAACGCTCTACGAGAGATAGCATTCGGGACAATAGAAAGGGCAAGTATCACGGATATATTTTGTGATTAGTAGCCGTGATGTGCGCGTTTGTAATCGCTACTCCCATAAACGACTCCACTAGTAGTATACACAACCATCATTTGCGCGTAGTTATGTATAAACATAGTCTCGCTTGTCATAACCGCTTCCAATTCTCTGCGCTAATGGTACGCAACATTCGCTTAAACCACAATCGTTCATGATTACTGATAAATATACTGTTCCCGCCTAATTACAAGCAAGAAGAGAAGAAGGGGAAAGAGAAAGGCAGAAGGTAGGGAGGTTAACCAGAATAACGTCCGGTTGGCTACCCTACACCGGGGAATGGGAAAGGGGAACACAAAGATGACAAAGAGAGAGAGGAGGGAAGGAAAGACGGGAAATGAGCATTGAGTTCAATGACGCGTGTGTTATTGCACTCATGTCACAGATGTTCACACAAGCCCATCGACCTCAAGAAGCACAAAAGTGCCTTCACCGCTTTATGGGCCGACGAGCGAATGGAGCGGTGTTCCAGCAGCACCTGCACGGAAAGCGTTCGATTGTCTAGTTTTTTTTAGCGAGTTAGCAAGTTCTTGGCTTTCTGAGGCATACCGTGGACCGTGGCACAGCAGGTGGTTGATAGTTTCGTCGGTGCCGCAGACCTCACATGCTGCACTGTCGGTCACTCCAATTAATGTAGAGTGTGCCTTTGTGAAGGCCATGTGTGCACGTGGCCTAACCAAAGGCGACAGACAAGCGAAGCTTCGCGTCGAGAAAGTCAAAATGGAGGTCGGAGTTGCAGTGAGGGGTTTAATCGATGCAGTCGTGTAAGTCTTAAGTTTGGCGAGTTCCAATCGGTCAGTGAGTGACTGCGTGCCAGGTGTCAAGCTGCCTTGCGGCGTCTGTCCTCGAAAGCGGAATTGGAACGCTGTGCTCTTCTTGGTGTGATGTGCGAGCAGCGTTATCTGCGAAGTCATTGCCACTGATTCCACAATGACCAGGTATCCATTGAAAGACAACCTCGTGGCCTTTTTGCTGCACGTGATGGTAAAGCTTCACGGTTTCGTATGTCAGCTGTTCAGGACATCCGCGCCGGAGAACTGACTGCGTGCACTGTAATGCCGGTTTTGAGTCACAAAACAGAGCCCATTTCTAGGTCTTTCTGAATCAATGAATCCCACTGCACGACGCAGAGCCCTTAGTTCTGCCGCCGTTGAGCTCGTGACATGCGATTTCTTGAACCGCTGTGTTATTCCTCGCGTTGGTATAACTACCGCACCACCATCATTGGACGACGTAGTCCATCCATCGGTATAGATGTGCACGTGGTTGCTGTACTTTTCATGCAAGAGGAGTAAACTCAGTTGTTTTAGAGCAGGGGCCGGTAGCCGCTTTGCCTTAAGATGGTGTATCTCTATCGGTAGATGCAACTCTTCGTGATGCTCTTTGATGGCGATGTCGTCGTCGCCTGAGAGTAGCGGCAGCCTCTCTGTGTGTAGAATGGTCCCGTACCATATGTTTGAGTACCGCTCGCTCGTTCCTGACCCGCGGGCAATCCTTGAATGAGGCCTCATGGGTACCATGGCAGTTAGGGAACTTTAACACAGTTGCGCGGCAGGCTTCTTCTGAATCAGATTCAGAGCACCGTGGGCACACGAGATTGTTCCTACAGACACCTTTTACGTGTCCCATCTTGCAGCATTTGCAGTATTGCAGGGGCTTCGGTACGGATTGGCGGACTGAATGGCGGACGTGGCCAACTTTGACGTGTGAGGGAAGGCTGTCTCCCTCGAACACAAGCGTCAGGCGACGTGTGTTGCCAAGTCTTGTGATGTGCGTGATAAGAGCTCCTTCTGTCGTTGGCTTTGTTAACATTGGCAAGTCGTCCGTTGGTATAGAAATACCGACATCATAAATGACCCCGACAGTGCTATTGCAGCCTGTAGGAATCATGGATCGCACTTTCACTTTGTCGATCTCCGTTACGTGCCGCAGGCTTTGCAGCGCACTATGGTGTAAAACGTCTACTGCGAGGACATTCTTCCGTGCGTTTATTATCACGTCTTTGATCTCGTTTGGTGCGATCCCCTCAAGAAACGCAGAAAGGACTTGCCTGTTTAGCAGTCGCAGATTGGACACAGAGTCCACGGGCATGAAGAGCATAGTGTTCGGCCAGCGCTGTGGCGTTGTCTTCACGGTGGAGACACTTGCCGATGAGGACCTCCGTAGCAGTCTTCTTTTTGTAGTTCGGCTCATGACTAGCATGAAATCGTAGTCCGACGAGTCGATGCTGTCTGAGTACGAGTAAAACTCAGTTGCCTCGCTGTCCGTATCACTTGACGCCTTTCCACGTTTCCTGGACGCGACCCGACGTAATGGTTGGGCGCCAGGAAGGTCCTCGAGGGTTTCTTCATCCATTGCCGCAACATATTTTCAACAACAGTGGTAAGCTGCCAGTAAGGATTTGGTAATGCCTGCAGCATGCACTCCAACGAATTTTCGTTATTCCACGAATTCCCTTCTCCTGATCACTATCGCTTTGAGTAATTTCCCTAGGTTAACGTATTTCTGCACCGGCTCTAGAGGCTGACGGGCGATCCTCAACTTTTGTTCCCTTGCCAGGCTATTGAACATTACAATCTCTACCTCCTGCATAAAAATCGTCAACGGTATTCTTATACTTTCTCGGTGTAGGCCCTAGTGAGGTTGCTTATAGAACCAATGAATTTATTGAAGCAATTACACGCTGTGGGGCTGTTGTATTTAAATATTATTTTGCATTGCTGATAATCACGATGCTCTCCTAACTGTTGTTCGAGAGTGTACCTCATGCGCAGGAGTGCACCTATATATGTCACTTCTGTCGTCTCTCGTCTTTTGCGGCGCCACCATTCTGGGAATTATTGTCTGTCTGCTCTCGCGCCCGGTACGTACGGTGCTCCTTTTTTATCAACATGACACTACTAAGTTCGTCGCGACGGATGAGACTTGTCAGCTTGCGTGTCTGCACACATCCGCGTCGCACGAAAACTCCAAGGCGGACTATTACGCATGATATTCACCTGTTGTCACCCTTATGGCCTAGTTAAGTTGTGGACTCGTATCTCTGCTATGCATACAGTCAATTTTCTATTTCTCTCTCTTTCGGACTGCTACATCGAAGCCGGGCTTGTGCCATAACCTTCTGGCAAACAATAATAGGCCGTACGTTGTGCTTCCCCGGTTTGTAAAGTGTTCCAGATTCTCGCGTGCCTCATAACAAGTGGCCGGCTTTGCTTAGAACAGGCAACACATGTGTCCGGTTGAGGTCATACACACAAAGACAGGCCGGTTGACTCACGCCGAGCTTTGTCGGCTTGGGGATATATGCTCCATCAACGTGCATAAGAAAACGAAACATAAAAACACGCGCAGGTGCAATAATGGAACGAAGTCTGGAAATTGCTCTGTGCCCATTTTCTCTTCGAACCCTTCAAGGCCTTAAGAAATATTGTCCCGCGCTCAGAAGACTACTTTAATTTCTAAGCGAAGGTGCAGAGCACAGCAATTACATTTTGAATTCTTTTAGGTATCGAGCGTTAAGAAAAGTGAGTGCGTAAGCCATGTGGCAGCAGATGCTAAACAATGTCAAGTCTTCTAAGTAAAACTGCACGTAAAGGCCACACCTAATGTATCTTTCGACTGCCTATCTAGCGCATAAGTGACGCATAACGCCAGTTGGCGCCTCTCAAATGGCCTGTTGAACAATGGCCACTTCGCATCCTTCCGGGGCCTTCACCAGAATTCGTAAAATTTATGCATTTCTGTGCTCCTCGTTTATGTGTCTCTAAATATTAAGATATGTATGGAAAAACTTCAGTGAACATAGCCTGCTCTGTTTCTAGAACACGAAAACTTGACGTCTAAAGCAGATCTACAGAAGAACACATCTAAACTTTTGTACTAAGCGCCAAAATGTCCATTTGAATTGCAAGCATTTTTTGCCATCGTTGGTAAGAAGCGATTGAAACGCGAAGAGGTGAAGAAGGCGGGGTTTGAGGAATAAAAAAACGTGAAAATAAATGGAATGATGAAGGGTAAATAGGGAAGTTCCCATCAGCTATATCTCCAATATATTTATATGCCTCTGTGCCACACCGCACCTTTAAAGCATCGCACACTCACGGCCAAAATAATCTCAACAAGAGCCGTTCTAACAGCCGTTTGTATGCTCAGCGTAGTGGTAGCAAGTGCGGAAATGCAAACAAAAAGATTAATGTCGAACACGTAGGGCAGCGCACAAAGGTTTACTTTGTGCGGCCAGGTGCTGCAGAATAAGAATGGGTTCGCCAAGATTTATAACTTGCAAGACCTGCGTTAGCCACCTCATAGCAGGTGCCTGCCTTTCCTGAGCAGCGGATCTCACTTCACGAGCAGAAACAACCAATGCGTACGGCACAGCAGCGCCTCTGGCAGCGGCTTACCGAAAGAGCTTGAAGCTCCTCTGTGAACTTGCGCGCCGCATTCGGCCATTTTCTAGGCGTTCTCGGTCACTTTACTTGCGTGTGGGCACAAATTGAAGAGCACCAGGCCTTAGCAATTGAGATTGGCAGCGTTAAATCTAGATGACATCGTGGAAATTTTTGGTGCGTTCTGCCGAGGCAGTGAATCAACTGACGGTAAAAATAACTTGTTTCCCGCTCATTAAAAACACACACACACAGCGGGCCGAGTTCACAAAGCTTCTTGTTCGTTGTGCTCTTTGGCTTTGGCCTACTGTCTTCACTAATAGTATGTCGAGCAAGTGGATTGGCAGCAATTTCCTCTTGCGAACAAATCTACCGCGACAAGATTTTGTAAATATGGCCCTGGAAGTATTTGAAGACCAGCCGCCCCTATTCACGAAAAAAAAAACGTATCATGCTAGAATGGTTCCTAAGAGAAAATTCCAGCCAATCGTAATGTTGGACGCATCACCGAAGATGGCTTACCACTGGCAGAGAACATGTACGAACAAGAAGTCTTGTGAATTCAGCCCCAGATTTGGATCGATATAGAGGACTAAATCAGCAGTGGATGACTAATTATTAAGCTTCCAGTAGTAGTAGTGTAAGCGTTATTTATCTTAGTGGTTTTGGGTGGTGGGTGGGTCCCTCAGTCCAGGGCTCCTCTGGTCCCTGCGGCTCCCTGGGCTTGATCCAGAAGAGCTCTCTTGCTCTCTAGATGTTCGCTACCAAGTCAAACCTCGCACTTCCTGTTACTTGGCACTTGCGCCGTAAGGGCGAATTGGAATTTGGAATCCGTAGTCTACACGTCCACATTAAGTGGGCAAGGGTTGGCTGCTCCCCGCTCCAAGGACATGTATCTTCATAGAGAGCAGGGTGTATCTTTCTGAATATTTGGCGGTGTGGGTATGTGTTTGTCTGTATACGGCGCCACTCCGTGACATGTTCTACCGCAAGGTCGGGGTGTGGATGGCTCAATTTTTGTCTCTCTTTTCTTTGGTTTTCGAGGATATCGTGCGGCTGAATGAGGGGTTCCTCGAAAGGAGCGACTAGTGCTCGGATGCTCATTCCTCGAGCATTTCGGTACGTCTTCCCGTTTACCCCAGAGTCCAGAGTGCGCCGGGCACCACATTATCGCTTCGTGCAATTCTATGACGGTGCGTAGCATTCTGTAGATTTTTGGGGGGATGGTAACCATCATAAACGAACGGCACCATGCTGCCTGGTTATCCGTCATGACCAATCATCATCGTTCTTTTGCCTCTGCATCTCGAAGGGCCAGTGCTATGACTGCTGCCTCCGCGGTGCAGGTCGCAGGGGTCCGAATGGAGGCCGTTGCACGTAACCCGCGTTCACGAAGTGAACATGACTTATTCTTAAGCCTTGTCCTGATGTTGATTACGTTCGCAGCATACTCTGCGCGACCGATGCAACGGACAGAGCGCAGATACATCGTATGCCCACGTTTGTCACGTGCGCACGCAGGTGTGCCGCAGTGCAGTATATGCCCTCATTCTAGTAGACCCTCCGCCTGGCGCAAGTGCTTTATTGAACTTATTCAGTTTCTCAAAGTAAAGTGCTTCACAAAATTCGTAAAGTACGACATACACAAAACCTGTAGATATGATAGCATCGGACTGTAATTTCATCATACTAACAACATATTTCTTTTACGCGGAAAATCAAAACTACACTAGCTTAGGAGACGAAATGTTTCTCTGTCGACGCGACGGGGCACACGCACAGACGCAGAAAATTTGCCGGGGTAGCCATATAGGCGTATAGCTTCGCTGTAATATTTCGAGCCTACCCGTAGAATCGTTCGGAAAGCTTGGGAAGCGAAGGCTGGCGCCGCGCCTGATATTTCTAAGGGTAAACAGGCAATCATATACCGAGTGTGAAGTCTAAAAAATACCATCAAATTTGAGAATTCCACAAACGTAAGCTGAGTAACCATCAGCAATGTTGCTTTGCGAATTCTTATACTCATATCACTGAGTCGGAGGAAAAAGTTCTATTCAAATGTTTTGTTCAACCCTTAGCGTGAACGTGCGGTTGTGAATTTTGAGTATGTTCGTAATAATTACTACGCATCTCAATGACATGGCCTAGAGCAATCAGCTTTTGCCGTTGAAGAAAGCGAAATAAAAACTGGATTTCCTAGTGCCATATGGCACATGCGGTAATAAATGAAGCAGAAAAAAGAGAGTGTCTGTGAAGTCAGGATGTGAGCTCGAACATTCAAGCATTCTAAGTTTGGTACGATGTACTCAGTTCTAAGACGAGCAGAAGAAGGCAATGCCATAAATATAAAGATATTAGTGAACATATACCTGAACTAGTTCGGAAGCAGAGAATGCAAGAAAATTTTGGGCAACCTCGACTTCTCAAGGCGTCACATTTGCGCGCTGAAACCTGGTACGGGCTCCGTCAGAGAGAACATGCCGGTGCGTGAATTATGATGCAGTGCTTCGCAGTCGGCATTTGTGCCATCATTTAACACTTCTAGGATCATTATAAGCATTTCTGAAGAGTGTATATCTGGCCATTAAACCCACAATGTTGAAGCACTGTTGGTTGGATGTAGAAATTTGGACCCAAATTTGTTGTCAATGATGCCTCGCAACGAAGTTGGCAGAGTGGAAATGGGTTACTCATTTCCAAGACGTCTCCGGGTAACCCGACTGAAATATATTTTGATGTGCTTTGCAGCAGAGTCGTTTATAGGCACTTCAGCTCGGCTTTGATAGGTGCACATCAAAACGCAAACGGTGCATACTTGATGGTCTATAACCGGCTGCGTGTTCATGTCCACAACGGTGTCTCAGTTTGAAGTTATTTTAGTTCTGACAGTAGCCATGATGTTCCCACGGGGTGGGGCACTGATTTTCCCTTGAAGGACTATGAAATTGACAGGATGCAAACATTTTTCTTTAGTGGTTCTGATTGATCTATTGACAAAGTAATGTATTTAAATGCACGTGAATCACTGCGCTGTTATTGCTCAGAAAGTGCACTTCACAAGTTAAAGTCGCTAGCGCACAGTTGAGGATGTAATGTGGATATAATAACAATGATAATGTTTAAGATGTGCAATGAGCACACTCTCAGAATTGTTGGTAGAGTGTTATGGAGAAGCGGCTCCATAAGAACTTAATTTTTATTGCGATAGCAATTATATGGACACTCAAAAGCAGATTTCTGCCGTCGGCGTCGCCGTCGCCGTCGCCGTGAGGTTCCGTATGACGTCAATGAAGATGAAATCGTCGCCGCGCGCCGAACGCTGTATATGTGCGAGTGAAAGGGCGAGAGGGGCGCGGGCTTTCACGGGGAATGAACGCACGGCGGAGAACAAACGCGCGTTCTGCGCCGTGCTTCCTTAAGGGCTGCAAAAGTAGGCGTCTCTTTCCTCCTTTACAATCACCATATATGTAGAGCAAACGCGCCTTCTTCCGATGCGCGAGAGGCCGTGGGGAGGGGGGAGGGGGAGGGAAGGGAGGCGACGTTTAGCTGCGGCACCAAGTGCCTATTTATATCAGAGGCTCCGGCAACAGTCACCAACGCCGCACGCATTTTGAGCGAAAGCGGGCAAAACGCCGACGGCGTCGACAACAGTTCTGCGCGTTGCCGGTGCTGCTGCATGTCCAAGTTTATACAGCTGATAAAGCTAACATCATCACTCTGTATAGCTCTCTACAAATTTGCTATCGCAATTGATGCTTCACCTTTCAGGTGAAACTGCGACAACTTTTTTTTTTGCACCAAGCCCTACACGGTCTTCACGGCGAAGTTTTTTCGCGTCGTTTTCACGAGATCGATTTGAACGTTGCGAAAGTGGATGTCATGCGAAGCTGTTGAAAACTACTCCTGCAATTGCTGATGGCGGTATGGTTTAAAATAATGCTTTCTTGGTTTAAAATAATGGTAGTAATGGTAGTATTGGGAGTAATGGTAATTTTGGCAGCATGCCGCCGCTGGTTGTACTGCCGTTTCTTTGGCCTTTGCCGCTTTTCGTATTCACGCTACTCCTCGGGAGTCCCGACTATGCGTTGCGTACCAATAGCGGTGCTACATTCTTTACATTCTGCTACGTTCTATTCTACGTTCTGCTACGTTACATTCTGCTACGTTCTTTTATATACGAAATGCTAGAGATGTTACTCCAAACGCCGCAAGGTGCCGTCGCCGAGGCAGCTTGCGCAAAAGTAAGCTTTACCGATAACGGTATGCGGGGAACGCTTCGTGCTTCCCATTGTTATCAGCAGCGCCTTATCATCAATTATGTGGTTCAGATGCTTGTGTTGTGCAAGTTCTTTCTTGAAATGAATGCTGTTCGGTATGTTGCATTCATGATTCCAAAGAATGCATGCACTTTTCGCGTCACTTTGAAGAGTGCTTGAAGCGTCTGCCTACAGGGGGTACGAGACACTGCTGCAGCCCCGCCCGCCGTCGGGATCGGGCCACATTTTTAATCAGGGACGCGGACACGAAAACTGCCGACCACCGAGAGGCTAAAAGCTTCTCCGTAAATTGATAGGTTGCCAATAAATTAGAACGAGCCGCTACCCTTTACAGCACTAACTAATCAGCGAATGTCGTACGCGGACACAGACAGGGAGCAGTGTGACATTTGCTGTAATTGATGTCGCAGAACATGATAAATTTGAAGCACATATTAGGTCTTTGAGGTAACGCCTTGATGTAGTATTTACACAAGTTATGAGCGCATAAAAAAGCTAGCCCATATTTTTTATTTGAAATAGCGCTTTTTAAGCATCTGATGCAAGTAATCGGTGGCAGTTTATGGTTAATGTTATCGAGCCTTATATATCATTTAATTCTTACCTAGCACTTACCATTCCTCTCTTCTGTGCAGGTACTCAACACATCGGAACCACTGTTCTTGTTTCTCTGGAAGCCTAAAATTCCTCCAAACAGAACATGCAAAGGTTATGACTGCATGAATCGCACTGTAACCTGTGAGCACATGCGAAAAATGGAGCTGGACAAATATGAATACAATCATACTGTGTCGAAGCTTACAACAAATGGGACTTGGTAACGACCTTCTATTTAAATGCAACCAGCTTTAGTGACTCAGTCGCTACCGTTCTGTGTTGCTTGCTCTCCGCGCTGGGGTGGGTCTACTTCGAAAACGGCAGCACGCAAAATGACTTTTGACCATACAATTAGGAATAATTTTACAGAGCCTAAGGTGGCCTAAAGAAATCGCATCGCGAAGTCATAGCGTATGCCTTAGCAGCCGCTTGGGACAGAACGTGAAATCATTGACAAGTTGTCTTCTCGTTGTACATTTTTGCACAATTGCACCTAAAGCTGGGACTGACAATATTTGTGATAATATCAGTTGAGGATATAATGTGGATATAAGAACAAGGATAATGTTTAAGATCTATAATGAGGACACTAGCAGAATTGTTGGTAGAGCGTTATGTGAAAAAAAGGAAGTCATGCAGCACAGTCACAGCGTAAGCTGGAGAAGCGGCTCCATAAGAGCTTCATTTTTTGCATCAAGCACTACACGGTCTTCACGGCGAAGTCTTTTCGCGTCGTTTTCACGAGATCGATTTGAACGTTGCGAACGTGGATGTCATGCGAAGCTGCTGAAAACGACCCCTGCAACTGCTGATGGGGGTATGCAAGGGCTTCTTGGTTTAAAATGATGGTAGTAATTTTAATTTAGAGTAATGGTAGTATTGGGAGTAATGGTAATTTTGGCAGCATGCCACCGCTGGTCGTATTGCCGTTTCTTGAAATGAAATGAAGTGAAAAAAATATATGATGCATTTCCATGTCAACTATTTTACAAGAAATGACCTGCACCATGTATTCGTGCCAGCGTCTTCTTAATTATACATGTCATTAAAAAAACAGTAACCTACAGTACTCAGCTTGTCTGGGCTTTTAACCATTCACTCGGTTAAAAAGATTATGCAAGAAGGACAAAGTACATCCGTTAAGGAGACCGATTAGTCACTGCAGCACCTCTATATCATTATGCAGCAATAATTTACGCAGGCTGTCTACCAGTTTCAGGAGGTATCTCCACATAAGTGGACGCCACCTACTTTCACCAGTTCTGTACACTGATAAAACTGAGTTGCTGGTGGATTGGACTCCATGTACACCTAATTTGCTTTATTTCACTTCACCGAGCTGCGATTTATTACATACAACTACTTTTCTGAAGGCACCACCTTGTTTGACAGGACATTCGATGTGCATCGCTGCATGATTGAAAAACTGTTCTTGATATGAGAGCAGTTTTTCTTCCCTCGTAACGTAAGCAATCAATAATAGTTGTTGCTGGATTAGGCGGACCATAAGAACTACGGCCACCTAGCGAAAAACGAGAATATTAAGAGGAGGAAGGGACAAGGTCCTTTCCTCCAGCACCATTT
Organism: Dermacentor silvarum; assembly: GCF_013339745.2. Lineage (NCBI taxonomy): Eukaryota > Metazoa > Arthropoda > Arachnida > Ixodida > Ixodidae > Dermacentor > Dermacentor silvarum. The sequence continues at coordinate 60,763,437 of NC_051162.1, forward strand.
TGTCCCTTCCTGTCCTTATTTTGGCAATTTGTGCTGAGTGGCCATAGGACATATGGGCCGTAATACAGGAAGCAATCAATAATTAAAATTTTCATTTACTATGAGCATAAGATTGAATTATTTTCATGCAAGACTCCAGCGTAACTTACTGCACAATGAATACGCAATTTTTATTTTGTAATTATTCTGACTCGTTAGAAAATGCACACCTACACCTTGTCTTTATTGTAATGACATGTCGGACACTTTGGATTAAGTTTTTGTAAATTTAACGCATTTTATCGCACAGTTTACCATAATTAGGGGCTCAGGGGTTTGAAACACTCTTTGAGGCAGAGAATCGGCAGCTAATTCAGCCGTGGCATCAGACGGCCTAGTGTTTGTACAAGTAGGTCTTTCTTTTAGGAAGTCATAAGCTGGTAATGATAATACCGTTTGATAAGGGGTGACGGCCACTACAGAGGGAAAGGGGCCAATTCCTACGACTGCAGACACACTGCGACAATGTTTTTGTTTTGAAAGCAACGCTTGCGTTGCCTAGTATCCCGTAGTTTGACCTAAGTTTCTCGGTCAGTCGGTGGCTGGTCGGATTCTCGCCGAGTAAATTCCTTCTCACTTAAAAAAGAAGCACGTACGGCTGTGGCCAAGTGGGGCACCCCGAGTGCAGCAGCCTAATTCTCTAACCAGTAGGCCACAATGGCAGATTTACTTTTATCGTGCCAACACCAACAAAGTCTTCGAGATGGTCGCGGCATGTTGGCGATGATTAAGATTTTCATACTATGGCACAAACGCACAGCAGGGGATCGGCCTAGAAGCGCGTTCAGGAGCTGATTTCGATGACAATTTCCATTCGTTGGCACATGCCCACAATGTAAGATAATAATATAATATAATATGCCGCAATTACAACGACATTAAGACATAATATTTTAACAACGAAAGCGAGAGGTAAAATATCTATTTACAGGAGCCTATATACAGTGTGTTTCAGCGAACACTTTCAAAAATTCTTAAAGGTTGCCTGTGGCAAATAGCACAATTCTAGTTCATGAGCTGTTCTACTCAAAGAGGCCGACATTACATGCGCAAGAAATTGAAATGCATAATCGAGGAATTAACAGAAATCCAGTAATTAAGTTTTTTAAGTAATTACCTGATGGCCCATATTGCAATTTACAAACTGTAGCCGTGGAGTTCGCAAGGCGGATCCACTTGGAACGAATTCTCGGGATGACACCAGTTTCGAGATATTAATTCCCGAACTTTGCGGAGAAATGCATTGGCGTTCCAGTTAGGTTCTTAACAAAACGTCGCTTTATGCATTGAAGCACAAAATTAACTGGAACGCCAGTTCGGTTTGCGACAAGGACGCTGGATTGAAATGGGCAAATTTACAGCATTTAAATAACCGCTTGATGAAACCTTCACTTAACATAAGGTTTAAAATGTCCGTTGCATCAGCATAGTTTTTCCTTTCCACTCGTCGTGAATTCCACTTTTTTTTTCACTGCGATGATATGCAATTCTACTGATTACCTCCTTAGCTTAGTAGTATAAAAAGGTGTTGAGCTCTAATGAACGGGGTCACCGGCCCCCACCACTAGGGTGGTTATAAGTGTCAGTGGGTCTAAGCCCTGATTCCTGTCTTTTAGTGACTTGTAACTTGCTAAGCATACTTCAGAAATGAGATAAAATGGAGAGAAGCGTTTATTTTACCAAATTTCAAAAAGTTGGCAAGCACACAAAGAGCCCAATCTACTTGATTCTCCAAACCATTCGTTTGAAACATTGACTTTCCCAAAGTCCCTCGACCAAAGAAAGAACTTGGTGATATAATCTGTGCTCAGTGAACTAATCAGATTTCTTATTGCTGTTAGCATTGGGAGCATACTTCGCTCACTTTCCGGTATCTTTATATCTAGGCCGGTCTCCAACTGTTTTGTCGCCAACTTGGGTCACTCGGTAGTCCATGGTAGTCTATATTAATGAGTAGAGCTTCGGGGTGACGTGATGAGGGAGCCGGATTTGAAACTAATCGTCAGGTCACCTTGGATGACTGGCTTCACATTGTGACACTGGGTACGTTCCTTTCTTCAATGAAAATCTTTGACGCATTTTTGGGTTACTAGGTATGTGCTACTGAGCGCGTGACAAAAAAATGTGGTTGATCGCTCCTTTATAAGAACCGGAAGGACACGAAAACAATTACACCATCTTCCCGTAGGGGAACCCTGAGTAGTATGCGAAGCAGCCATGGGGTCGACTCAAGTTCCCATTAGTTTTCAGATCGGCCTGTCGCCGCTGCCGTTTCGTGGCAGCGGCTCGAGCCCTCTTCTCCACGGCGCTGACACTGGCGTTGACGCTGGCGCTGTCCATGGCACTCATCGCGGCGTTGCGGGAGGAGAATGAGAGGACGAAGTGAATGATGATGAGTGGGCGAAGCACACGGGGATCATTCGGGCAAAACGCCGGAAGCGTTCTCCAGAAGCCGGAAGCTGGCTTCCGGAACCGGAAGTGGAACCGGAAGTGGACGTCGCACGGCAGAGGGAGGGAGGGAGAGAGTGACATAGCCCCGAGCATAAGATGCTTCGCATCTAAAAGAAATGTGTCTTCACAAAAGCTGTTGCATATTTGCTTCCTGAAATCACGGTCTGCTGCAGCGAAAGGCGCAGAATTTGTGGGCCGGCGACAATGTTGCAGGTTTGTTGGCGCGCGGCGTACTGTGGGCGAGCGCCGTTCAGCTGGCGAGTGGTCGAGTACGTACCGTGCGCCGCGAACGCTCTAAGGTGTTCTGATTCACGCTGGAGTGTCTCTCGCCGGAGCAAAGCGAGATTCGCCCGGCGACATCGGTGCTTGTCTGCGCCGCTTAGCGCAGCAGTTGTCTCGCATCTACTGCATCGCAAGCGAAGCAGTAAGCGATGCACTGCTGATGCACGTTGAAGCCGCAATCCATAGGCGATGAGGCGCCATAGACTAATCCGACGCGAAAGCGAAACCACACAACACCTATATGGCCAAACAATGTGCGGGAACTGCCTATAGGGGGCCACCTATTCTGGCGTTGCAATCGTTTAGCCACCATGGGATTGATGGGAGGTACAGAGATTTGTCTGATCTTTTTGCTTGTGGATTTAGACTTGTGACTGTTTACTGCGCTTCATATGCCTTCATTATCGTAAAGTTTCGAGCAATTTATACTTTTCGAAGTGCAGAAGACGCTGAGAACACGCAGGATCGCTACTAATTACAACGGTTCAGCTTGGCGAGGTGGCCAAATTGAAACGCGCAAAGCGTCTCAATGCACTGGCTTGCCCGTGATAAATTCAAAAGGGCGTTTTGTGGCGCGTGTCGCGGCGTTCTCGTATAAATGTGCAAAAAATTCACAGAGTTTTTGCAGTGTTCATTTGGGCATCAGAATGGCAGAGATGTAGCCGTAAGCGAGTCAAAGACGGGGGCCTAGGCCTGTCACATCTTTTCGTTAAACAGCTGGGGAACAGGGTGCTATGCAGGATGCACCGAGTTTCTCGTTCGCAAGAGTTTTACCCGAGTTTGCTCGATGGCAGTCAGTGAACGGGGACAGCAAGGAACGTGCAATAACAGCAGGCAAAAAGAAATGTCGAGATAAAGCCGCGTATGACAACATGAGCGCACCCTGCGCTGCACAGTGCTTCCGCGCTTCAATCACAGAAGACTGCGCAACAAAACGCGCCAGCGCCGCGTATTGTTATCAACGTATTATCGCAATTTAGCAATACCGTCACTGTCCCGCTGTCTTTCTGCACACTTGCCGTGAGCTGCTTGCCACGCCTTTCTCGGGCGCGTCAAGGGCGTGCCTCCTCTTTCGGGCATTATCTTTCTATCCTCCGTCGAATGTGAACAGGGCACATGTGGTGCATTCTTGCACCTACACTTTCCCTCAACCGAATGCATTGAAATACAGCAAATAAAATAACAAACATTTTATTTCCTAAAGTGTCGGTTTTTCGTTTTGAATGCTATAGATTTCTGATGACAAATAGACATCGAGTGAATTATTAAATTTTGCACTTTTTTTGCCGCGAGTGGCGACAGTGCGGCGAAAGCTTACAAGCGGATACATTCTAGAGGGTCGCACGCACGAGGGAGTTCATACGGGGAGCAGTCGCCAGGGGCGCTGCAGTGCTATTCACGATAAAATGTATGCAATAATGACGCATAAAGTCAGTCATGCCAATGAACTGTCCATTCCCTGTCTATTATAGGGAATGGCAACGTAGCGCTGCGGTATGGCTGCTTACCTCAGGTGCTTTCACTGAGGCGGCTATTAAGGCCGCCGCTTTACCAACTGAAACGACACTCTAGCCATAGAGACGGAGGCAACGGCTGTCGCTGCAAAATTGCTGTGCGGTATTGTAGGGTCCGTAGTGACGCAGCACAGTGAAAATGCACCAGTTTATCTGCGTGCGCGAAGTCTCCGCGATGCATTGCGAAGAAGAGCGTGCTGCCCAGCGACACAATTCATCGCTTGTCACCGCTTGCTCAGTGCCTCCGTCCGCATGTACGCAGAATTTGAGTGTGTTGTTCACTCCAATGTGCTTGCCGATTGCCTCTGATGCTGAGCTAACAGCGATCGCAAATGGATATCGTAACGACAGCGCAGTTATCGCATTTTGGCGGGTGAGGGATCTTGTATGCAGTTAGGAAATTAGACTTCGAATGCAAGAAAGTGTTGCAATTGTTTAGTGTACCGTGCTTGTGACGAAGAAATGCCATCGCACTGGGTGCGTTTGAGCGGACCGCTGACCGTGTTTGCGACACTGCGGGTCCGATACATCACTGATGACAGAGCCGCCATCTCAAATGACCGGTGCGATACGTTGTCGTTGGAAAACACTACGCACTGCTCAGCATCGTCATCCACCGCGGCGCATCGACGCCTTGCAAGCAGCTACAGTGACTTGCCGATAATTATTTGCTGTGCGCTACGTCACCACAATGCAGGCAATGAATCGGTTTGTGGGGCCATCACGGCCCAAGATTTAAGCATAAGCCCGCGAAAGTCGACGCTTTTTTTTTATAGTGGTGCTCAGTACATCACCAACGACAGTGCGTTGTGCGTGTTTTATTTCGCCGGTCAAGATTGTTAATGCCTCTCAGTTCCGCACCACGTCGCTGTTGCCGAAAAATAAGTTGGGCGTGGCCCAACCGTGGTGGGCGCGCACAAGAGTTACATGCCTCGCGCGGGGCGTGACCTATGGTTTTGATTGACAGGCGAACTCGTGCCAAACTCGTACATCGCGAAACCCCCGTCGAGTTGAACTCGTGAACATGGCGGTGGCAGCAGCAGCCTGTGTCATCGCATCCAGCGGCAGCAAGCGTCCAGCAAGCGGCAGCAAGCAAGCAATTTGACCGTCTGAACCCGTTCACCTGCATGACCGACGTAGAGTTTCGCGTCATTTTTGCCTTTCTAAAACGTCAGTGCGCTGGCTGTGTGACGAGTTAGGAGAAAGCCGTCGTCTGCGGAGACAACGTGGCGGGCAAATTGTGCTTTCCGAGCGCAGAGTGGTGTGACTAGGCTGTGGAGGAAAAGTTCGTGCGATCGCTTCAGCTTTCTCCTGTTTCAAGCACTGCTCGTCCACCGCGCCCCAGCCCCAGGCCAAGTCCAGCATCGTCATCGGAGTACTGGGGCACCTGCGAGCACCTGGGGTTCTACCCGGACCAACCAACCGGCGCAGGCGAAGTGGTCACATTATATTGGAAGGCTCAGAATGGACGCCGGGCTGCCTTCCGGTGCCACAGCTGCCGAAATCAGTTTTCGCAGTTACACGGTACCGCTGCACTGCATGAGCAGAGAGGTGAAGTAAGTTACTTCACCAACACGGACCGCCTCGGCCGTCCGAACGACCACCTTTCCAGGCGGCAAATGATTTGGCTCACGTACTGCCTGAGCCAAAGCGTAGACATATGGCTGTTGAAGGAGATGGCCGGAGACTTGTTTCCTCTATCGGCGCACGCCATCGCCGACTAGAGGAACTACCCCCGTAAGTTCGTGAGGGATGAGCTGCTGGCGCAACCTCCACTCGGTGTCCCCGGGGAGATAGCGCAAATTGACGAGTGCCTTCTTCACGGCGAGCAAAAGTGCAATCGAGGCTGCCTAATGTCGGGCGACAACATTCCGCCGAGCCGCCAAAATTACGGCGGTGTTAAAGATGGTGGTTCATGGGTCTTCGGCATGTTCTGCGCGACCAAAGGGGTGCTGCGACTTTCACGGTCGACCGACGAAAGGCGGCGATGCTAGGCGCCATTATTGCCGCCAATGTTCAACCGGGGACCATTATTTATAGTTATGAATTGGCCGCATACAAATATATCACAAATTTAGTGGATGCTAACGAGGCTATGCCTGAATCTCCAATGGAAGATAGTCTACTACAGCGTGAACTGTGCTGACCCCATCATGGGCGTTCACACGCAAAAAATATACAAAGTTATTGTCAAAAAGTGATGCGCCACCTCGTCAGCGATGGGCACCGGGTAACTGCACCGTTGCTGGAGTCCCACTTGGGATGGATGTGGTGGCACTCAACGGCCACGTGCGCTGCAGAGACCCTCTCTTGCGTTTGTTCGAAGCCACGGATCGCTCGGGCTACCCAGTATAAAGACTCTTTCCTGCGGTTGTTTTAAGCCATCGCTCGACGCGTGCCAGTATGAAGGTGCATCGCAAAGAAAAAGAAAATAAAGCGTAGGTTTCTGACCCTTGTATGAGTGCTTTCCGGCGTACCTGAGGGCTTACACGGTAAGCGCGCGGCAAACCACTTCTGCGCTAGCCGACGCTCACTTCGTCTCGCAGCCTTACTTTAGCGCGAGCAACGAGCGATCTGTTAAAAGCCCAGTGTGAAAACCAAGCGCACACCAATCTGTGCTCGGAAATGCTAGCGCATGTACGTAGCGAGCCGCACCAATCCAATCGAGAGGAAAGAGAAGAGCAACGAGCGATCTGTTGAACCCCAGTGAGAAAAACAAGCGCACACCAATCGGTGCTCGGAAATGCTAGCGCAAGTACGTAGCGAGCCGCGCCAATCCAAGCCAGAGAAAAAAGAAAGAGGAAGATGAGTGTCCCCTCGTGGTATAACGCGAAACCTATTATACTACAAATTAGTGCACATTCAGTGCACATCTGGTAAACTTTAAAATGCTTATAACCCACATTAATGTGACTAATATTATTGTACTAAATGCATTTATTTTGTAACTTGTTTGTGCCTGTAATGCACTCGGTGGAACGACAAACAAGTGAAAGAATGCACGACCATGCACCGACGGTATGATCACGTGAGCCTCAGTTTGTCGACCGCCCATATGGCAACGCCCAAGGGTTGATAGCCACCCAGAGTGAATATGGATAAACCAATGAAACTGGAGGCGTGCCAACAGACAAACTTTGTCTTGTTGCCATTAGTTCTTTCATCTTGGGGCGTCACCAGAGCTCGTGAAGATCCCGAGTTTCGCCAAACTCGGCGCATCCTGCATAGCACCCCAGGTTTACATTCTTTCGAGACGTGCGTGACCCCTTTCTGCGCACAATGTGCCAGTTGCGACTGAGCAACCATCTGCCGGCTTGTGTGGTAAGCAATTTAAGTATGCCTGGTGCTCTTCGAGGGTACCTAAAGGACGTAGTTGACAGTGTCCGTTTGCTGTCCGTACGTTTTTCTAATGATTACCTTTTTTGGTGTCACGGAAGAAATTATACAGCGATACACTTGACATGATCGTACCGGTTCCTATGTACAGATCCATAAACAGTGGAGGACAGGGACATGACGTTTTAAAGCGTGTTAAAAAAATGCAGATGCAGCCAGGTAGAAAACATTTTCTTTAAGTTACATACCGTGACTTTGCCGGTATGGGCCTTTTCACAAGAAAAGGGTTTTTATTTACCTTGGGGAGCTAACTGCCTTATACGTAAACAACTTGAAACGATTGATCACGTTTTTTGTGCATTGTTGGGAAGGGGTTTATTTTTGGGATGTTCCTCAAAGAACACTACAGAAATAATTGCGCTTAAATTCATTAGGTATGAGATTTTTACCTCTAAAAAATGAGGGCGGAGTGCCTTTGGACCTCATTATGCTAATGGGCCTGCACTGTTTGTGGCGGGCTCGAATGGCCGGTTTTTCTTGTGAGGCTGACCGAAGGCCTGCGCGACCACTCTTCCCGGGAGGGCGTTTCCAAATTCATCGACGTAATTAAAGATCAGGAATGCCCCCCCCCCCCCCCCCCCGGATTGGCTGACGAGGATTGAGCCCCTCGCAACTTGAAAAGAATTTTATATCTGACATGACAGTGCCAGCTAAAATGTGGCTGACCGCACAACATGTATGTGTGCAAGTTTGAAAGTATGTGTATATGCATAATCATGTATTGTTTTCTTTGGCAAAATTGTTGCAATTGGTGTCAAAAAAGTAGAAGTTCCGGCAATAAAGAAAAAAAGCGGCGTTCGTCCGTCGCGAAATGGTTTCAACATCGGGCTTCTCTTCCAGAGTTCCTGTGTTGGAATCCTGGCGTCGGACAATATTAATAATGTTTTTTTTATTGTATGATTGTTTATTGTATAATTATTGTATGAAACTATGCACGATAGAATACTCGGTTGTTTATTCAATGGCTACACCGCGTTGGACCCTCCGCTGTGCTCTAAGTACCGAAGCGCACCCTGTCGGCGCTCGTTAGTGTCACAATGCAGTGCTTCCCTTCACCGCTCCTAGATGGCGACTATCACATCCGTTACATCCGTTGCCGGAAATCAGTCGTGAAACCCAGGATAAAACACTTTCATGTCACAAAAATTTTTAAACATTTACCGGAGCTCGGCGAATGAACTCAGACAAACAATATGTATTCGCCCACGCGCCGCGCGCGGGCATCATGGTTGCGCCACTGGATGGCGCCACCACGATGTCGAGATGGTTGCCTGAGGACAAAAATATTCCGGAGCAAATAATCGCAGCATGGTCAGGCACGTGTACGATGCAGCAGAAATCCGGTGACAGCTCATCAAATCCTAATAGAATGCGAAGGTATTCAGCCAGCGATACCTGTAGGAAACGTCCATCTTTCAGATGCGCTGGGATTCATAATGAATGGAAGCATTAAATGGTCAGTGGTCGAGGTAAGCTAGAGAAAGAGTATTGATGTCAAAAAAGCCAAAACGAAATTGACAGGGCCGGTTATCGTACAGGTATAGGTAACTATAGAAGGTAGAGATAGATGTCTCAAAAAGGAGAGAAAAGATTAAAGAGATATAGAGAAAATGCTAGTGCCAAATACCTATAGATTACTTCCTTAGCTCAAACAGGCTAGGTGAGTATTTGTCGTCGCTATGACATTGACTTGTATAGCCCCACTAGCTCTCGGCGATATATATATATATATTTTTTTGCTGGTGTCAGACGCCACTCCATGTCTGAAATGTAGTGGACTCGAGGAGGATTCGAACTCAAGGAGAGAGAGCGAGAGAGAGAAAAATACGAAGAGGGAAAGGTAGGGAGGTTAACCAAGGACGTGCCCGGTTGGCTACCCTACACATGGGGAGGGGGAAAGGGGAAGAATAGATAAAGAGAGAAAAGAAAAAAAAAGAACTCAAGGAGAATTCGAAGCTGGGTGTTATAGCTCTGCTTCACGCCGCCACGTTAAGCGCACTGTAGAGTTGCGCAATTATATTGCCCCTGGCAAACCAATAAAGGCAGTCAACTAAAGCGACTACATATTGCCCAGAGAAAGTAAAAATGCATACTGCAACCATTTACGATTTCGTCATCACATTGCGGACTCGTTAAAAATTCAATTTGATAAAGTTCTCCTAAAGCATGCGCCAATCGTAGGCACCCAGTTTAGCTACGTGACTTTATATTGCAATGATTAACGAGAAACGGGTGTACAAAGTGGGTCGCTTGGTTGTTTCATTTTCTGTTTACTCTATACTGTTGCATTTCAATGTTAGTGATAACAGGGAAATTCAAAATGGCCACATTTTCCTGTGTCGTTCGCGTAATTTGTCCTAGACTTTTGGTATGTTAATGCATGCTGAATAATCTATAGTCGGATACAACTTTAGACGGCAGCGTCATTTTCCCCTCAAAGGTGGATGCACATGAGCATCCACCAATGGGTGCAAACTCTAGACTGACGTCATGAGCCGGGCGGCCGGTGACCCCGACGACGGAGAGCATGCAGCTGCGCTTGGAGCGGGACCGAGTCGCGTCAGCGGGACTATTTCTTTAGTCGCGAAGGCAATCGGCTACAGCGTTTCGGTCATCTGGGCGGGGCCTCTCCTATCTCCTTAAGTTGTACCCGACTATAAAATTGGAACGTTGTTCTACATTACTGTATTTTTAGGGCAGTGTCGACTTTTTATTATCGCGACGGGCGTGTGGTATGAAGAGATATAAAGTAGCTATCAAGCGAGTTTGCTGAAACAAACGCTTAGATTTTTAATGCGATTGCAATTCATTGAGTGCTTCACCTAGCTTCCTGGCATATCTGTCTGTCCGTGTGTTCGTATGTCCGTTTATCCTCATCTAACCTATTTCACGCCAAAGTGGGTCACTGAGCAAGTGCACTAGTTGAATGGGTAGCGCATCGGGCTGCTGTGCTGAGAGAACCGGGTTTGAAGACTACCGTCGGACCAACTTAGGTCACTGCGTAGGTGACACATGCCACGTTTCGCTCGTCAGTGAAGATCTTTCACGCCAGTGTGGGTCGCTGGCTATGTGGCACAGGATATGTGTCATTCTTCAACGTAATTCTTTCACGCTAACTTAGGCGAATGGTATATGCCACATGGTGTGTGCCGTGCTTCAATGAACGTGCTTGGTGGTCATTGGTTATGTAGGTATGTTTCCAGAGTGATGCGCGAGATATCTAGAGTACACACCTCATACCTGACGTATTTCGGCGGTGGCAACGCGGTGTGTGATGAACAAATATGAGTCAGCCGATATGGCATGGGTTCTACCGTATTTACTCGCATAATGAGAGCACTTTTTGTTTCGAAAAGTATGCGCAAAGTTGGGGAGTGCGTTTATTATGCGGGGTAAAATTTTCAGCCATTTTTTTTTCGTGGCCACCTCTAAAGAAGTCGCACTTTCGTCCGAAAGGCGAACCACCGATTGCGATAGCGAATGCGTAGACAGCTTTACTAAGTAAGGATAGTAGTTTTGTTGGCCTTATAAACTTGTAAAGTAATTTAACCAGCATGGTGTCAGCGCGCACAGGCAAACATGAACAAATCACACTCGATGACCGCAACCACTCGCTCTCATGACGCTGGCAGTGAGGAAGCGCGGCAGCAAAAGCGACCGATGTGACCTTCGTGCCGTGTATCGCTTCAAAGCGAACTGATAGGCGATTACCGAACACGCACAAAGGTATAAGCCGCCGTCGCACCTAGACACAGCTCCCGACGCAGATCGCTTTCGAGATAGGGAGCGCGCGGCCGCGCAATGCGCAGTTGCTGCGCCACCCTCCCCTTCCCCCGGTGCCAGGCGTGCGACGAAATACGGCGCGTTTCCTCCCCGTTTTCCTCCCTCGAACGCGCGTAAAGCCGCGATCGTCGGCGCAGACGGAACAAATGCGCCTGGAGTATCCATGTGATTGCTAGTAGGAGACACATGGTACGATTCTGCGTCTGATACGGCGTCCAATACAATCGTACCCGCCGGACGCCATATCAGACGCCGAATTTTGCCATGCCTCTCCTACCTCCCGGCAGCAAGTTCAGGGTGCGTTTATTAAGCGGGAGAAAAAAAATGTGGTTGATCCCTCTTATATAGGAATCGGTATAGAACACGAAAGTGAAACGTGTCTTCACAGAAGTAGTGTAATGCTTATTGCACATTGATATATAATGTCTATTGGTGTTTTGTGGCTAAAGCGCCCTTAGGCGTTGATGCACCCACGCTGACGCCTGGTGGCACGTCTCCTCCATCACGACTACCAACGTCGATGACCATGAGCAACCGTCGTGCATATGGAAGCTGCACTACGCTGCACACGCTAGCACAACGCGAAAGACGAAGCACGTAACTGACACACTAATACAACGCGCAAGACAAAGCACGTAACTGAATCGTCACCGAGTCAAATCAGCGCGTACAGCGCGTCGTAATTGCAGCCTCCGCGATCAACTTCAGAAACATTTTCAGAGCTAATTGCGGAGGCCACGCTCCGCTGTGCTGAGTACGGTGAACGCCACCTAGGTGGCGTTGGTAGTGCTTCTTGATGCCAGCGTCCCTTCGAATGCTGGCATCGAGGCGTCGTAGTGCTGAGACCACCGAAGCGTTCACTGTCGGTGCGCGTTAGTGTCATAATGCAGTACTTCTCTTTTCTGCTCGTAGGCGGCGGCACCGCCCCGAGCAAGAGCGCGGGTACACGGAGGAGTGTTAGATATATAAGGCGCGTCTGTGTAGCTCTCTGCAAATGCGTTTGTGGCGCAATGGGTTAAACGCTCGGCGATCTATCGTCGCGGACCGAGAGGTCGTGGGTTCGATTTCCAAATTTTGCATGTTTGTGGAACTTTTCCTTCTGGTTTCTTTCTTTGTATTATGTTCTATGACGTATTTCCGTGACGGAAATACGTCAGTGAAGTCTTGGTGGACCCCGGCATAAAACACTTTCGTGTTAAAAAAACAAACCAGCCCTTCCCTTGTCGAGAAAATGGGGGTAAGCGAAGCTTGTGCGTGTATCTGACCTTCGGCAGGGTAACGTTCGGAAGCCCTCGCCTCGGGATCATGGGCTCTTTGCTGATGCTGAGCCTCGGCAACGAAAGCTCTCACGCTAAAATCAGCACGTTGACGACGAGACCTTTCCCGAGCGAGTTCACACCGCCGTCCATCAAACGCAGCTTGCTCCTTTGCACAACGCACCACGCATGGCCTTCCCATCTGTTCGTAGAGACTGATCTGAGGTGAGGGAAGCTCGGAGGAGCGCGACGCCAGCCCGATTTCCTTCCATGTCCCTCCTCGAGACACACCAAAGTAATCTGATTGGTCGCACATGTGACACGTGATCCACGTGTCACCTGATCCCGCGTGTAGCATATCCAATGCGGGTGTGCGCCACACGTGATTTCTTTCTTTCTCTATTTCTTTCTGTCTTCCTTCCTTTCTTTCTTTCCTTCTTTCTTTTGCCTGGTATGTACCATTGAGTTTGAACCCTTTCTGCACTATCGCCAGAATCGGCTCTCTTGTCGGCGTGACACCACCACCACCACTGACGACACTTGGGAGCCTATAAAGCTTCGCTTTAAAAATCCAAAATTTCATGACTAAAGTTCAGGGTGCGTTCATTATGCTAGTGCGTTCATTATGCGAGTAAATACGGTATAATGCTTCAATGGTGCATAAAGCATTATTCGGTCTTTTCAGCGCGATATATATATGTATATATAAATCTGCAATCTACTTTATTGAAATTATTATACCAGATGCCGCTACACCGGCACAAAATTTATTAAGTGATTAGTATTACTGAAAAATTATTCCTCTTTCGCCATCCTGCGGCGGTCGCAAATGAAGCTATGGCGTTGTATGTCTATGCCACTTTCAAAGTTTGATGACTGACAACAGCGACCACAATTCGCTTGATGCTGAACAAAAAACGACCTGACTGACGCGATCTTGTTGTTCGTTACAAAAAGCCGTGGGCGTGAAAGTATGTAGAAAAATTCATTAAGGCTCCTGCTAGCTCTTTTCTTAGCGCGCTACGCCCCGCAATTGCCTCAGTCTATTTTGGAATCGTTTTCTCTACACGTGCGTGCAGCTCCCACAAGGTATAATCGCCTTTTGTTATTTTTTTTAGGTTGTGCACATATTATTACACCAAACTGAACCACTGCGCTTTTGTTTTGACCTTCCAGGTTCAGCGAAGCTTTAAACGGAAGATTTGTGGGGTACACTGGGTCACCCACTAAAATGAATGTCTACAACGCTACGCGTAAGTGTAGCCCCTCTTCGATCGAATTTCCGTTTTAGCCCTGTGGAAAACTTCAGTGCATGTGGTAATATACGCTAAGCAAGCTGTCGCAACAGAACTGCAGATGGACATCCAGAGGATGTTGTATTGCAACACTATTTTGGTTGTAAAAAATGGCATCGATAGAATTCTAATAATAATTGCGAGGAAATGGAAAAGTTATGTAACAGACATGTTTAAAATAAATTATTCGTAAAGGAGAAATCACAAGTATGATGAAGGTCTACATATAACACCAAAAATGTTATACAGGTTTAACAAAAATGTGAATTTCGTTTTTGAATATAATCTCTGGGGACGAATTTTATATCGTGTCCACGTACAAGGGCTCCCATAATGAGTTTTGGAACAATAATTAAATGGCTATTAGTGAAAAGAAAGCAAACATTCGCGGAAAAGAAATGGGGACAGTTTTTCTACCCCTAATGAGGAAGGAGGTACAGTTCTGGCGTTAAGAGTGATTAAAACGTGAATCTTTAATAGTAGTAATTTTCAAATAGGCTCCAGCTGTTGAACACGAGCTACTTACGTCGTGCAAAAGTGCGAAACCTGTCCCACCACGTTGCAAACTGTAGTTGGTGATAACTTCACCGATCAGCTATTGTTCTTCTGACTTGGACCAATGTCCCAAGTGAAACTACTGTTCCTTCTTAAGACGTAGCCATGTGTACACGCCTCACCAATACAAAAGGGAACACTTCATAAGCATTCAGACAGTGCTTCTCAAAACGTGCTACTGCACATGCTGCTATCTGTTATGCTCTTCACGTGTTGAAGGTTCCCCGCGCATGCAACGTTAACATCGTAAGCAGTTATGGGCTCATTCCAATACCCACATTTCGGTTGGCGCTGTTGTCCGCCGCCCCCGCCGGTGTCCGTCGCCACTATTGCGAGGAAGGAGAAAGGAAATACGCCGGGAATGAATCCGGGCCCTCGGCGCGTAATCAGCTACGCTACCACTGCGTCACGCCGGCGCTTGCTATCTGCAGCGGAAAACTGCCCTAAACACGCGTCTTAGCGCACGAGGAGTCACGTGATGTGAGATGCGCGCCGCGTTGCGTCGATACGTGCCCAGTTTGCATTGCAGTTGCATGTTATTACACCAGCCAGCACGCCACGCAACAGTTGCATCGTATCATGGCACTTGTCACGCGATATGGGATGCGTGCCAGGTATCGTCGATACGGCAAACCTTTGATTTCATTTCACTTGCATTCTACCAGGTGTCACGACATGTAGCAGTTCTTATCCTTTCGTGCCGCGATATATACAACACATTGCGATCCTATCGGGCGCCGTGTAAAAGGGATGTGACATGTTCGTTGTCGTGAAAACGCAAATAGACGATCTCCAATGGAGCCGCTCCTCCAGCGTACGTTGTGACTGTGATGTGTGTTTAGCCAGAAAATGTTGGCATCATTGCTTGCTGAGGCAAAAATTTAGGTCAGAACTGTAGTATGGTGCTTCTGCACAATGAGCGTAGTTCGCGTTTGATGCAAGTGACATCAAGCCATGCGCCACAATATTGCACTTAGTGTAGTAAACCACCTGTTTTCATTGGTTACCAAATACTTCTTCAAATTGAACCTTCAGCATATAGTATTCAGTTACAACTTCCACGCATTTCAAGAGTGCAGAAAGTCAAGTAAAGAGCAAGACCACATAAAGACGTGGCACCGTTTGTGAAATCTTACGCTTGAAGATGCACCAGCGGTGCACACTTATAATTTATAATGCTTATTGAAAGCAAGCGATCTGACCACAGAAAGATGCCATAAAGTGTAAAATGTCAAGTGTAAAGTTCATTAGTGCAAAGGGCAAGACGACATAGGCGTAAACAATTTAGGTAATGCACAGATAACCGCGTTCGCACGCAGGTGTCCGGGCCAATACTATAGGAACAATTTTCTATTATCTTCATCATTAACATCATCCTAGTTCTGTACACTCCTGGCCAATGCCCTCTTCTAGCGATTTCAGACTTCTCTTCCATCCTCTCCCACTATTTTCCAGTTCTCTCCCTTCCGCGACTCGACGACCCTTCTTATAGCCCCCATTCTGTAACTCCAATACATGACCACTTGTCTGCTGCGCACATTACCTGGCCTGCAAAGTCAAATTTCTGCCTTCGAATGTAAACTAGAATAAAGCCTACTCTAATTCCATCTGTAATCGACACTACTGTTTTCATGCATCTGTACTCGCCGTGGTGGCCTAGCGGCTAGGGCATTGCGCTGTGAAGCTCGTGGTCGCAGGATCAAATCACGGCTGCAGCCGCCGCATTGCAATGGAGGCGAAAAGTAAAAACACCCACGTTCTGTGCTTTGGGTGCACGTTACAGTTCCCCAGGCGGCCAAAACATTGCGGCGTCCCCCGCTACGGCGTGCCTCGCAACCAGATCGTGGTTTTGGCGCGTAAAACCTTAGAATACATTTTGAATGTCTCTGTACATTAGGCCTAAAAGTAAGGGCGGGTGCGAGAGAGTAAATGTAGGGGCTTTTGCTCATTGAATATCTAACTTTGCCTAGGTACTGCGAAGTGGTGGCGAGGAGCAGAGGTAGAACACCCGGCTTCTAATCTGAAGGTCGTAAATTCGAATCCTCCTCCAGTCCGCTACATTTTCAGGCATGGAGTGGCGCCTGACACCGGCAAAAAAATATCGCCGAAATCTAGTGGGGCTATACTATTCCCGGTGCAACCAAATTAGGAAGGCCCACTAAGCTTTAACTAAGTCACTCCCTCACCAGAACAGGAATTGGCCTCCCTGGCACAGTACTCGGCCACTACCTCTTCCACGACTCCTACAATTATTTGTAGGCGCAAGTTGTAATCAGCTAGCGCAAGACAGGGGTAATTGGAGGTCACAGGGGAAGGCCTTCGTCCTGCAGTTAAGATATATCTCTATATATATATATAGGCTGATGATGATGATGATTATGATGTACTACGGAGGAGAAGCTTTCTTGTCCGTTTTGTATGCGTTTGTCCCCTAGTAGGCGTGCCGGCATTGCGGAGTGAGGTAGACTTTGTTCACTCTCGCGCGCTGGTTGCCGGCGCGGTGAACCAGGTGAAGCAGTGAGCACTTACGCCCCATTTGTGTGATCACTGTGTCTAAAGGTACGTGGGACGTACGCAAATCCCTGAAGTTAAAAGTACGTCGAAAAGACTTTCTCGCGCCTGCGGCGCGAATGCTTAGTCAGTCGTGCCGGGTTATGCATTTCCCGTGCCTTACGGCGCTCTACCTTCAAAATAACATCCCTATTTTCCCGGGGGAGCAGTTGGGGCCGTAGTATAGACCGGTCCTGCTTTCCTGAAGCAGTATCTTTGCTCGTGCCAGTCTTTCCGTATGCTGCCCTTGTGACTTTTCAAAAGAATTTTTAAAAAGTCTGGCCGGAGTTCTCTTTCAAAAGAGTTTTGGAAAAGTCGGCCCCTACTACGGCCTCCACTGCTCCCCTAGGAAAATCGGTGATGCCATTGTGAATGTAGAGCGCCGGAAGGCGCGGGGTAGGTATAATTCGGCATGACTGACTCAGCACGACCGCCGGAGGCGCTTGAAAGTCTGTCCTTCGTACCTTTAACTTCTGGGATTCGCGTACGTCCGAAGTACCTTTAGACACAGCGACCACCAAATTGGGCGTCAGTGCACACTGCTTTACCTGGTTCACCACGCCGAAGTGTAAACAACCTCGCGAATGGGCGCGGTCAGCGCACAACCTCACCCCACAATGCCGCCACGCCTAGAACAAAAGCACACAAAACGAGCAAACAAACTTCTCCGTAGTACCGAGGTTCCATAGTACCGCGCTCCCCGGTTGGCGGATTGACGCAAAAAAAAAATATTTTCACGCCGTGACCATAATCTGCGTTTACATGCATGCGACAGCAGCGCTTCGCTGTACATGTACGCTTTCCCTGCAGTTACCTTGCAACCTCCTTAGCAAGTAGTACGGGCGAATGCCCTTACAAGTGTTCACCTGCGCCACAGCGTCTGCTCGATGTGTACATGGAGTTCTACCGTCATCAAGTACCATGCTAGAGCGGGGTAGTAAATTAATGATTTAGTGAACAATTAGGCTTTTACAGCGTTCCGCGCCGTCAGAACATCACCCATGCTGATGCTGTGGTGCCTCACAAGCAAGAAATTGGACGTAGCCACTGCCTCTATAGTGCTGAAGGGGACTGAGTGTTTTTCAAGACGCAAAAGGCAGTTCGAGGACACAGTCAGGATGCAGTCAGCAGCGATACACGTGCGTCCATAGAGGTATCACGGCTGTGTCACGGGAAGTCGTCTTTCAACGCGAGAACTGAGGGTCACTATGAGTCACGGTCACGACGTAAACTAAGGTCATGACGTATGTGTAGTCGGCGGCAGGAAGAGGCTGTGGAGTATATCCGTTCTTACTTTCCACATAGAGTACATTAAGGGACGACAGAATGTGGGCGCAGATTACATGAGTAGGGCGATGGACTGACTAAGCAGTGACAACATAACGCGGACAAAACAAGTGTACATATGTGAAGTGGTGCGAACAATGATCTCGTGAGTGCTGTAAGCACGGCCAGCGGCCACACAAATGCCAAGTAGCGGGACCCGGCCGATGAATGAGAGGATGGCTCATCGGGAAGCGTGGACGAAAGTGTCGCATTCAGGGACCTCTGGCCACCAGTCGAGGAACAGGAAAACAAGTCATGACCACGAGGTGGGTTAGGTGGTGGACAAATCATCGAATCAGCGTGGAAAGTGGTAGTCTATGGCGGCACAAAAGCCGGCTTTGAAGGTGCCGGACTTGAATTTGCATTCTTACCGTGGTCGCTGCCTGTCCTTGTTGGTAAAAGAAATACCGTTAGTTCGTCTACATGCTCGCAAATATCAGAAAGAAGCAGGCGGAGAGGAACCAGTAGTTTGTGATCGACCTCCAGAAGCAGGCTGGAACTCTGTAACCAGTCAAAGCAACC
Source organism: Dermacentor silvarum (assembly GCF_013339745.2). Classification (NCBI taxonomy): domain Eukaryota; kingdom Metazoa; phylum Arthropoda; class Arachnida; order Ixodida; family Ixodidae; genus Dermacentor; species Dermacentor silvarum. The sequence continues at coordinate 60,782,406 of NC_051162.1, forward strand.
GAGCGTAGGGGCGCTATAACGTAAAATGATTCCAAATTGCTTTGATTCCAATTTCTGCAATGAGCCTCCCCAATTGGCCAAAACATTTTCGGGCCACTCCCAACTTCGACTGTCTGTCACGCGACGGCACGAAAACCGCGATAGCTTCCCATCTGATATAACGTGTACACATAAATTATGCGTGATTAAACCGCACAAAAGAAAAATAATCATTCCTGATTCGATGCCTTGCTGACTTCGCCTGTCTGTCACGCGACCTCACAAAACCGCGAAAACTCACCAAATCAAAGTGACGTGTACGCGAAAAAAGTGGATTAATATGCCGCATAAAAGTGAAAATATTTTGAATAGCCACAGACTGCCCCGTTCCGAAAGGAATAGAAGATGGCTGCCCGCCGATTGCTCAGGCCCTCGCTACTCGCACCTCGCGGTGAGCATGTATTTATTTGCGCATGATAAACCTTTTTGCATGGCAGTAAAACGTTATCGAGCCCTTTCGGCATGCATACGACATCGCTCTGCCAACTCTTCATTGCTGAGGATCCTTTTTAGCGGCATTCTTATCCCTCCGTTGCATGGCGCCGCCATTTTCGACCAGCCACCGCAGGCTACGTAAGGCGAAGTGGACCAATCGGAGAAGCTGGCACCACCCTCTTCATGCGGTTATCTATTTTCACTGTGCTGGCTCGGCCCCATCGATACCCTCTCCACTAGAGCGTGCTCCTCGCCTCTTGTCGGCCAATTAGATAAAAAACCGCTGAGTGTAGACAATGTTATTGGTTTTGAAAGCAAATAGAGGTGACCCCCTAGAAACGAGGAGAGTTTTTGATTGGGTTCTTCAGACAACGCTGCGGGTCACCGCCCTATGCTTGCGTCGGTGGTTACGTAAATTTGACGTCAGGAGATTGGAATCCAAACAGTTTGGAATCATTTTACGTTATATCGCCCCAGCTCGCGATAAGGCTGCGGGCAGGAGGACTGCATGTGAAAGAAGTGGAGTATCTTCCGGTTGCGCCGTGATTACGCTTTCGAGTTCTAGGATAGCGTCGAGCTGCGCGAACTATCCTCCACGCTTTGGTCGAAATGGTGAAGCAGACGGGAAGAGCAGCGGAATGTCGAAGGTAGTGGGACACTCGGCGGAAGGCGCGTTACTCCGGGTCACTACTGCGTACCGCTTGGCGGAACCCGTGTTTCCGTGTTCGCCACTTTATTACGACCTGACGGCTTCCCAATGTGGCGAGCCGTCAACTGCACATTTATTTCCGAAGGTGAAAAGTGAATTAGTGGGTGGAGCGGCAGCTGCTAGGTGAAGCCCAGCCGAGAACAAAATCGCGTTCTAATTGCCGTTTGGCACTCGAGCAACATTCCCATGCGCGGCGCTGTTGATGAAGACACATCAGGAGAATGCGTGGCGGTAAAGTTAATCCTACGTGCAGGTGTTGCCTTAATATCTTTTTTTTTATTATAAAGCGCTGGAGCTGTAAACAATTTGTAATCTAGACAGTAGGCAAGCTGACGCTTCTTAGCCGCAAGAACCGAACAAGAGTGGTGTGTTTCTCGCCTTAATCCAAAGAGGAATAACAACATGCAGAGTTAAAAGGATTTTTCTTGAGAGCACTCATGTCTGAAACTTCACGAGTCACTACTGGTAAAGTTGAAATAGTATTTTTACCTTTCAAGTTCCTTCAAACTTTCCTTAGCGTGAATGCGTTGTGGGGCAAACTGCGTTTAGGTTTGAGCCTGCTGTCTTTTTTTTTCTCTGTCATCAATGACCCTTGATTTTGCAGCCCCTCATCCAAGGATGTATTGCGTGACCCTCTTATATAACCAACCCGATACGTATAACTGCAGCGTCATGCTTATATCTGAAGACATATCCGGAACGTGCGGTAAGTATTCTGCTCTGAAAAAGTTTGCTTATCTTGTATAGAGGAATGGACAACTGAATCCTTTAGGAGTGAGCTCAATCATAGACTGGCCGTTCTTGCCATTTCAATACGTTATAATAGTTTCACCTACTTGTTAGACCACCCCGAATTAATATTTGTGTGCAACCCGCCGTGGTTGCTCAGTGGCTATGGTGTTGGGCTGCTGAGCACGAAGTCGCCGGATTGAATCCCGGCCACGGCGGCCGCATTTTGATGGGGGCGAAATGCGAAAACACCCGTGCGCTTAGATTTAGGTGCATGTTAAAGAACCCCAGGTGGTCGAAATTTCCGGAGTCCCCAACTTTGGCGTGCCTCATAATCAGATCGTGGTTTTGGCACGTAAAACCCCATGTTTAATATTTTTAATATTTGTGTGAATAAATGTCGCAGTTTCACCCGAAAGGCGAAGCATAAATTGGGATAGCAAATTAGTAGAGAGCTATATCGGGTAAGGATAGTAGTTCTATCAGCTGTATAAACGTGGACATGAGCAGCACCAGCAACCCGCTAAACTGTTGTCGACGCGGTCGGTGTTTTGCCCACGTTCGCACCGAACGCGCGCGGCGTTGGTGAGTATTGACGGTGCCTCTGGCGGCTGTCTGTCTGAAAAAAAAAACACCGCATATCCACGGGGTGAATGATGATGAGTGGGCGAAGCTCCGAAGGGAATCATCGGTAAATCGTGAATCTTCCGTGTAATTCGCCCAGTCTCGCCGCACTAAATCGAACGATTGACTTCCACCAATGACACGCGCCATATGTGACGTCATTCCTATTTTATAACAGCGCCCTTCATTATAATTGCACCATCTCCCGCTTAAGGGGACGCTAGCACAAACGCCTTAGAAACGTTCAGTACTCTCTAGTAAGGGGGAGAGGCCACAGCGTCTTACGCAGCCGTTTACACATGCCGGAACGTGCACCGCGTTTGCCGACGCCATCACATGACTGCTGAGAGAGTATAACCCCCGTATTCATAAACGCTCCTCGACTTGAACTTGACTTGCCACCGCCTTCAACGCGTTTCGAACGCGCTGCCCAAGGCGGTGGCAAGTCAAGTTCAAGTCGAGGAGCGTTTATGAATACGGGGGTAAGGCGGAGAGGCCACAGCGTCTTGCACCAGCTTCTTACACGGGCCGTAACGCGCTAGCACAAACGCGTTAGAAACGCGCAGTATTTCGTTAATGTTGGGTATTTATTGTCATCGTGGTGCGTGTGTCCATGTGCGCTTCGTGGCGTAGTGGTTAGCGCCGCGCGTTCGGAAGCGAGGGGTCCCTGGTTCGATTCCGCGCTACGGACACAACTTTCGGAATTTTTTTTTCATAAAAGTAGACGTGGCTACCTACTACGACGACGACGACTTACTACTACTACGACGACGACGACTACTACTACTACTACTACTACTACATACTACAGAGGAGGGACAGACCCACACCCTAAGGAGCTTCGCCCCTAAAACTTTATTTAATGTGCACGGAGGAAGCTTGAGGTGGCCCGGACGGGGCCACCTCTCACACTCACTAGGTGGGCTCCTCATTACAGGAGCCCATTGGCGGCCGCCGCGGCTTGTGCTCGGTCGACCAGGGCCTTCTGACTCGTCAGGTCGGAGCAGCCGAGCAGGGCTGCCTCCCAGTCCTCCCGGGTGGGGTTTGGTATTGGGGTGAGGTTCTGGGTTGATTGGCATGCCCACACCATGTGGAAGATGTCCGAAGACTTCTCCGCACAGTGCGGGCATTTTCCTGTACAGGCAGGATCAAAGTGCTTTAAAACTGCCGGGCACAGCAGTGTTTTGGTGTAAAGGCGGAGGAGTGTACGTTCCTCTGCCTTTGTAAGGCCCTTACAGGGCTTAGGATAAATTGCGTGGCCGAATTGGTATAGTTGAGTAATTTCTCGAAAAGTTAGGGCCGGATTGGTTTCAGGATCCATTTCGGAAGGATCTGAAAGCGTTGCCCGGAGAGTGAGCGCACGGGCAGCGGCGTCTGCCGTTTCGTTGCCTTCGAGACCCATATGAGCAGGAGCCCATACGCTCGTTCGAGACGCGGGGGCCCCGAGGTAGTCACTGTTTTGAAGGATACGAGACGCAATGAGAGGGATCTACCCCTATTCAATATTTCTGCAGGCCCCTCTCGAGTCGTTAATGAAGACGCGCGAGTCCTTGTCTGCGGCAGCTAGCGCGATGACAACTTCCTCCGCATGTGTTATGTCTTGTGCTCTGAATGTTAGGCTATTCACCGCGACGTCTTCATGGACGACTGCGGCCGTGTACCACCCCCCATGGTGAGGGCCGGAGGCGTCCACGTAGAAGATTCCGTGTTTGTTCCCATAGTGGCGAGCCAGTGCCTCCGCCCGCGCAAGGCGCCTGCCACTGTGGTCATCACGTGTCATGTTGGCCGGAAGAGGCCGCACGTGCGGGGCGTACCTCCAGACTTCTGGGATGCGTACGCGCTCTTCCGTCAGTGTTGGGTGCTGGATGTGTAGTCGGGCTAATAGGCGGCGTCCCGACGGCGTCTTTGAAAGTCTTGTAGATTGATTGGTCAAGTGTGCCTCCCGGAGCTCCGCGAAAGTGTTTACCATCCCCAGGCCCATGAGGCGGTGGTTGGACGTGGTTATTGAGAGATCGAGGGCACGCTTGTACATCTTCCTGAGAATCACCTGGAGGGCGTTCTCGTCATACTTGCGCAGGTGGAGGTAAGTAGTCGAGTAGAGGACTCGACTGGTCACGAATGCATGCGCCAGCCGCAAGGCGTCTTTGCACCGTAACCCCCCGCATTTGTTGGAAACCCGGCGGACCATCCGGCCCACCTGGTCCCCCACCTTATGCAATTTGGCTGTTGTCGTATCAACTCGTTTGTGTTTGTGGATAAAGAGACCCAGTACTCGAATCTCATCGTGTTCGGGTATCGGGCCGCTGGCTAGGAATAGCTCCATTTTGGTGGTGCACTTAGGTGATGGGCGAATGTGCACAAATTCGGATTTGAATGGGGAGCACTGAAGGCCGCAGCGGCGGGCGTAGGCGTCCACGATCTCCGCCGCTTGCTGCAGGTTGGCCTCAATGTCTCTAACCGATCCGTGTTTGGCGCAGATGGTTATGTCGTCGGCGTACAGCGCGTGCTGGACTGCCTTCGACCTTCGCCAGCTGAGCCGGAAGCTTCATCATGGCCAGATTGAAAAGTAACGGCGATAGGACCGCGCCCTGTGGGGTACCTCTCGTTCCCAGTTGAGAGGGGCCATGTTCTTCGTCTTGTATTCGGTTGAAAGATTGTCGATCCGAGAGAAATTTCTTGACATACTGGAATGTGTTATGTCCACAGTTGGTCTGGGAGAGATGTGCAGGATAATTTCGTGTGTGACATTGTCGAAAGCCCCCTTCAAGTCTAGGGCGAGTACAGCCTTATCGTTGAGGGGGTATTCGAGAGGGTTGAGAATTTCTCGGTCGAGTTGAAGCAGAACATCCTGCGCGGACCGGTGCGGGCGGAAACCAAACATGGTGTCTGCGAATGCATTTTGGGTTTCCAGAAACCCAGACAGCCTGTCCCGCACCATGGTCTCCATCAGCTTTCCCGCACAAGACGTGAGGGAGATGGGGCAGAAGGTTGTCTGTGTTTATGGCTTTGCCGGCTTTTGGAATGAAAGTTGCCAGAGCGGTCTTCCATTCGATTGGGAGGCGTGCCTCACCAAGCCAGATCGAGTTGATGAAAGCGAGGAGGGTATCGTATGTGGGGTCGGGAAGATTGGCAAGCAGTTTCACGGTTATCTTGTCCCGTCCCGGTGCCGTTCCTCGTTTCATCTTAGCTAGGGCCGCCTTCAGGTCATGCAGCTGGAACGGCTGATCCAGCTCCGCGTTCTCCGAACCTGCATACAAGTACGCGGGCCCTCGGGGGTCCTGTTGAGTGCAAAGGTACTGGTCACGTAGTTTGTACGTTAATTTTGAGGTATATTCCATCGAAGCTATGAATAGCTCGTTCGAGATGTTTTTGTGTCTCGACGCGTGTTTGAGTCGGGTCAATAAGGGCGCGGAAGAGGCGCCTTGTGCTCCGGCTAGACATTTGTCTGGCCGCCGTTTTAGAGCGGTCCACCCAGTTCGAGTCGGCGAGCTGGGCCGCGTACTCTGCCGCCCGCTGGGTGAGCTCGGCAATGCGAATTTTGAGCTTTCCATTATGTTTTTTGCGGCGCCATCTGCGGACGAGGCCGTGCCGCGCCTCCCAGAGGTGCAGAAGGTGGTTGTCTACCTCCGGCGTTGCCTTCGAGAGTTGAATTTGGGTTTCCGTCGAACGAAGGTGTGTAACTAATTCTTGTGCCCACGCGTGGTATCCTTGTTCGTGGATAGAGGCTGAATTGATGTATCTTTGCCGGAACTTATTCCAGTCGGGGAGCCCAGCTTGTGCGTGTGGTCTTACCAATGGCTTAGTCATTACGGTGGTAGTGATAAGGCAGTGGTCACTCCCGAGGGTTTCCTCGCTGGTGGCCCATTCTGCGTGTCTAATGTTTTTGGTAAAGGTTAGATCCGGACACGTATCCCGGGTCACGGAGTTACCCACCCGCGTTGGAAATGCAGGGTCGGTGTGGAGAGTCAGGCCCAGCGTAGACGCAAGTTCCGCTAGCTTGCGTCCACGCTTCTCCTCACGCACGTACCCTCCGACAGTACTGTGGGCGTTGAAATCGCCCACAATCATCAGGGGGTCCCTGCCCGCAGCCTTTAGAGTGCGGCTAAAGAGCGCTGCGAACGTTACATTTTTGAGTCTGGGGGAACAGTATATGTTAATTATGTGGAGTGGTGCATCGTGTTTCTTAAGCGGAACAAGTGTTATCATCACATACGAATATTCAGTTTCAAGTTCGATGTCGACTAGATTAGCTGTATAATTGTAGCTTGCAAGGGTAGCGCCGCTCCCTGGCTCCTGGAGGGCAACCACCGCCGGAAGCGAGTCGAAAGTTGAAAGGAAATGTCGGAGATTCGCCCGCTTCGCGCTTGACCGGAAGCCCCGACAGTTCCACTGGACAATGTGAACAGGGGTGGCCGAATTGGTTTTTGGGGAGCGCCTGATCTTAGGGCTGCTCGCCATGGTCAGTTAGGCTGAGGTTGGATTGTAGTGACGCTGCTCCGGAGCCAGCACTCACAAGGACGGGCGGAGTCCCCCATACCGGAGAGCGAGCAGATGTCGTCATCGTCTACCTCTGGGGTGCGTCTAGAAGTTTTGAGAGGGCGGCCGGATACGTCCTTGTAGGGACCGCCGGGCCTGCGCGAGGGGCGTGAGGAGTGCGCAATTTGTTGGGCAATCATCTGCGGGGATTGTATCTTGCAATTTTGAGATAGCGGTAACCATCATTGAAATTTGATTTTCCAAGGCGGCGAATCGGGCGTCTATGGCCCTGAAACGGGCCTCGAAGCGGGCCTCGAATGCGGCCTCCGCGCTTGTTGCCGCCTTCGGCTCCACGAGCTCACTTTCCATTACCTCAGTCGCGGGGAGGGAGGGAGGAGAAAGAGGCTGGTTGATTTTGGATTCCAATTCGTTAATTTTATTTAGCAGCATCTCGTTTTGGGCCCTGAGTGCTGCTATTTGATCTTGCTCGGCGCTCCGCGCGCTTAGGGGGGGAGTAAGAGGGGGGGGGGGAAGAAGCCGCCCCACCCGAATTGCTCACCTGGCGTCCGTTTTTGACGGCATTGACCCAGGCCCCGGTTTTGCCGTGCGTCTCCGCCGCTCGTTTCTCCAGGCTGCCGTGTGGTGGCGGCTGGTCGCTGGGTTGCCCAAGATGGCGGCTTTTGTTCTTGGGCGTCATTTTCTTTTTCCCGCCCTTTTTGGCGGCCATCTTGGGAGTGCGGAATTTTGCCGCACAGTCGCGAGAGTTGGTGGCATGGGCACCACCGCACACAGAACAACGGGGAACACAGTTGTGAGGGGCCCGCACTCCCTCCACTAGGGGAGCATGGAGTCCGCAGAGTCCACACGTGTTCAGCTGCAGGTTTGGACATGCATCCGCGCAGTGCCCGACAGCCCCACACTGGCCTCAGGCGGGGATAGTTTTGTAATAGTTTTGCACAGAGATGACCATGTTGTCATAATGCACGTAACGGGGCTTCTCCTTACCCGCGAATGTGATGCGTGCCTTGTTGGATGTTCCAACTTTTCGGAATTCGACGATGGTGCCGGCACGCTAGCACACTCGGTGTTGAAGAGTTTCCGTGGTGTCCGTGTTACGGACCACGATCACTCCGTGGCACGTGTTGCCGCCGTCTTGTCTCAGGTAACCCTGAAGCGGGACCGATCCCTTCTCGGTATTCACTGCAAAGTCCCCGATGAGGCGGTCGGCCGCCTCGATGTCCGGGGTATGCACGATGATGAGGTTTTGGTCTCGCGATGGCAGAACGGAGGTGGCGCGGGCCCGTTCCGGCCCGAGGTACGCCGAGATGGCGGTGCCGTAGCCGGTTTCCGTGAACGCCTCGTGAAGAGAAACACGTTCTCTGGGATTGTTGACTATAACGTAGTCTTCGGGAGCGGGTTTGATCATTGGGCGCGGCTTCCACTTCGTGAACGCCTTGCCGTTGCCTCCCGTGGCGCGCATCGCGGGAGCGTTCATGTTTCCGACCGATGAGCCGGCGGCCGGGGTGGCGTTGGACGCCGTCATCTTGGCTTTGTCCTGGGAGCGGCGTTCGGCCGCTTGAAGTAAAGCTTGACTCCGAATTTTCGCCAAAACCGTCGAATTTGCGTCACCGGTGGTGGGGACCGTGGTCCACGCCATCGCCTCTGGGTCGTACGCGCGCAATTGGAGCACGGATTCCGCCATTTTGCCCTCGGAGGGCCGATTCCATCCGGCCGGGCATCGGCGTCGCTAACGACGGCGCCGACGTGGTCGGTCGAAAAACGGCCGTAAATTTGGAGAAAATGGGCCCACCTGGAAGACTTTGGTATCCAGCTGTTCGACTCGATGTTCCGGATCGGTCGATGCCAGTTTTGTCTGGGTAGGGTGATTTGGGCCGCGGCCCCAGCCAAAAATCGGCGGAGCCGACACAAAACACGTTTGCTGGCGTCGCGCGCTCGCCCCTCTGGCGGCGGCTCGGAGATTTTCGACAAGATCAGAACGGGACACTCGTTGAGCAGCGTCGTAAGTGAAATACGCATTTGGTGCCGCAGCTAAACGTCATCTCCCCTCCCTCCCTTCCGTCTCCCACGGCCCTTCGCGCGACGAAAGAAGTAACGTTTGCTCTCCGCCGTGCGTTCGCTCCCCGTGAAAGCGCGCGTCTCTCTCGCGCTTTCACTCGCACATACAGAATACGGCGCGGCGACGATTAATTCGCCATTGCACTTTATACGAAACCTCACGGCGATGGCGACGACGACGCCGAGGGCAGAAATCCGCTTGGGGTGTCCTTAGAATAGCTATCGCGATAAAAGGAAATGTCAAACCATTTTACCTGTTGTCACAAGACAATATTTGTATTTGAATAATTCTAAAATATTGTATTATTACAAAGCCTAAAATTAAACCGTGATGCATACACCTTAATAAACTCAGGAAAAAAGAGCCGGCAGGTCCGACACCCTCTGGAATCGATGTTATGCGAAGCAGTGTACGGGTTGTCTACCAAGTTAACGAAACGAGTATTAGAGCACCAAGACGTAGGCAGCTCTTTCATGACCTCCATGACACGCATGTCATGACATTCATGTGAAGGGTCCTCAAGAGTCCCTTTAGCTACACCTCGGAGACATTAAGGCGAAAGTCTTAGTCATGCTCATGACTATAACTTTGACCATCAACCTATAGCCTTTTCCTTCACTTAGTACCACATCTCAACACATTTCAGTGGCTTTTGAGTGTTAATCTTTTTCGCTGAGTCATTGTCATTTGATGAGTCATGGTCATGACTGACTTCTACCACAATCCTTTAGTGTTTCCTTCACTTAGTACCCACGTCCGAACCCATTGCAGTGGTTTTTCATCATTAACGCTTTCGCTGATTCATTGTCATTTTTGCTTGGTCATGACTATGACGTCTACCAGTATCCTTTAGTGTTTCCTTCACTTAGTGCCCACGTCCGAACCCATTGCAGTGGTTTTTCAGTGTTAATCATTTTTCGCTGAGTCATTGTCACGACCTACATGACATCCATGTCATGACATTTATGTCATTATCTTTCACTTATGTTCGTCATACACTCCTGTGATAACATGCCAATTTTGGTACCTACCAAGTTAACGCAACGACCATGAGAGCACCAAGACATAGGTGGCTGTTTCATGACTTACATCACAGCCATGTGATGATGTTCATATCATCACATATCATTTATGTTCGTCATATGCTCTTGTCATAGTATGCCAATTTTGGTACATACGAAGTTAACGAAACGACCATGAGAGCACAAAGACGTAAGCGGCTAGATCGATAGATAGATAGATAGATACTGTCAAAATAGCAAATGTTCGCCAAGAAATGTTTCGCATTTAAAAACAGAATGGAGAAACATTATTATGGTTGGGATAAAACGATACTGGACTCATATAACTCACCGCGTATTTTACTTATTTTTGAAATTAACTTTTGAATGTGCCGTCCTTGCGGGAAAATTGTGCGCTCTATAAATTGACACACAAATTCGGAAACCGCCGATCCAAGACATCTAATTGTGAGCATGCGCAACGCTTTCTTGAGGTGTAAAAACACCTAAAATAGCAACTAACAGGTATCAAATCAGTGGTTAGTGGTTCCTCTTGGTCTTCATGTTGCAGCGCGACGTGCTGCGCTCGGCGCTGTCTCTCGTGGTGGCGGGTGGAATGCGAATGGCGATTAACAGCTATTGAATTGGTCGGAATCGCAACTGTGACTCACAGATCCGAAGAGCTTTGGCAACCGAGATTTTCACGTTAATACGTTGTTCCAACGTCGGGCGTGGCCACTACTCAGCGGAGCGTGTGCTTTTCGCCGCTTTTGTTATAGCGCTCGCAGGTTCAGCGTTTCTTACGGATCCGCCACGCTGGCCTGCTACTACCGCACGGAGGGGTTCGCTTGACTACTCGGCTGGTCTTGTTTTTGTTTTTGAGCCTTTCGGTTTATTTAATATCACTACAGAATTTGCGGACACGTTCTACAGTCGCCACCTGACTGCAGGGTCTCAGGAACATAAAATTGCCATTACCCTGACATGGTAAAAAGATTCGCCGGTGCTGCCAATAGAGATCTACTTGAACTGCATGACGTACGTGTTTGGGAAATCATCGCAGGAACGGTAATATATTTGTAGCACGCCTGATAACTGAGAAATGGTGGCCGTTTTTGTAATTTCTTGAAATTAAGTACGCTGACCTTTCTTTCGAAATTATTATCGAAAATGAGCTATCGATGTATATTTCTTTGCAAAGCTTGCAAACGTGCTGAGCTAACACAGTTCCTCCGTCGAGCCCAACGGCAATCCTTTCTGAAAGCTATAGAGGCTGGTTTTAAAACGGAGCCAATGATGACATAGTTTAGAGTGCCGAAGATCCCTGGGATACAACTGACCAGTAAGACCTCTAGCACTTCCGGGGAGGTTGCAGGTTGTGGGGTCGTTGTAGCTTGACTTAGTGATATGACTTGACTTGTTGCAGCTTGACTTTGTAGCCGAGCTTACGGTAAATAAAGGTGTGTCATGTTTAAAGTTTTTCGTTTTTCTACAACATATCGGTCGACCTACATTTTAATTAACTTTTCTTTTATTTGTCGGGGAGTTAAATATATAGGGTCAACTTATATGCTTGCTTGATCTACTTTCCAGTATGCACGGTAAGCACTTCATTAGTGCTCGACCATAATTTCGCAATGGAAGGTTGCGCCCTGAAATGAATCATTAAAAAAGTAACGAGCGAACATTTGCCGTTGCTAGCTGCCTTTTTCATATCGGGAACTTCGGACCCTTTCAGGGCTGTGCCACAGCGGTTTCTAGGTATGCGCGGTCAAACTTGCGGTAAAAATGCATTGCGGTCCCACTTACTTTCCTAGGGAACGTTGTTTTATTTACTGAAGCAAAAAGCTAACTGCAATGCCAGTCTTTTTCATCGGACACTTGAAAATAAATACCTCGAAACTGGCGTAGCCCTCGGAATGCGTCCTAAGTTGATATGCCTTGCTACATACAATGCATCTTCAGAAAAAGTCAGATTTATCACCGTCTGCACTAAAACAATTGAGCTTACTCCTGTTGTACGAGAGATACAGTAGTCACGTGCACGTCTATACGGACGGATCGACTACATCGACCAGTTCTGGCGGTGCTGTGTTTATACTGACGAGAGGAGTAACAATGCGATTGAAGACCTCACAAGTCACGACGTCCACGGCTGTAGAGCTCACGGCTCTGCGCAGTTCACTTCAATTTATAGACGCAGAGAGTCCTGGTACATGGGCCGTGTTTTCCGTTTCGAGACCGGCTTTACAAAGTATGCAGGCAATTCTCCGACGTGGAGCTCACGAACAACGTACGAAATTGTCAAACTTCACCACGACGTCAAACAGAAAGGCCACGAAATTATTTTTCAATGGCTACCTGGCCATTGCGGGATCGGTGGAAACGATCTCGCTGACAAAGCTGCCCGAGAGTCACATCAAGAACAACACAGCGTTCCCATTCCTCTTTCCAGGACAGACGCTGGAAGGCAGCTTCGTCACCTGGCACGCAATCTCTCTTTAGCAGAGTGGAACACCCCAAATATAAGGCGCACCAGGCTACACAAACTGAACCCTTCGCTCCAACTTTGACCTCCACCCGGGATTCACCGACGTGAGGCATCGCTTCTATACCGGCTGTGGTTGGGAATGGCTTTCACGAAGGCGTACTGTGCTTTGATTGGAATGACCGAAAGTGCTTTCTGCGACGTCTGCGGCAGCGAAGAGAACATAGAACATTTATTGTGTCACTGCGATCGATTTCAGTCGCAAAGACAAATGTTCTCGAACGCATTGCGACGACTTGACGATCGACCGTTGTCCGTGCAGGTGCTCCTTGAAGACCGTCCCCATTGCTCGTCGGCCCACAAAGCTGTGAAGGCACTGTTGTCTTTCTTGAGGACGACTGGCCTATGTGAACGTCTTTGAATTGCTCCGGCCCTCCGCGTGCGTGCGCGAGCTCACTGTGTCCTTCCTCCCCCCCCCCTCCTCTCTCTATCTCTTCTTTCTATTCCCTCTTTCCCGTCCCCCAGAGTAGGGTAGCCAACCAGACTCATTTCTGGTTAACATACCTGCCTTCTCTTTCTCTCCTCCTCCTTCTACAATTCGTTGATTGAAATATGTGCCGTAAAGTAAATATTTCAGGATGTATTTAGCATAGTTATATTACCTAATAAAATATGCATTTATATTTTTCGTAAAATTATTGGCCGCCTCACCGAGTAATTTAGATCAAGGTGACATTTGTGATATCAGCCACAGGCAATTTCGAAAAAGGAATTGGTGCAACTAAACATTACCCGGTATAAATACATTTGTTAAAATAATCACCTAATATACAACTAATGTGGGTTAAATTTTTGCATTAAAAACAGAGTAAGATGTTCAGCACCGCATGCACAATTGTGGTAAAACAAACGTATCTTGTATTACATTCCAATTATTCTTTTTAATGTCACCTTCAGGAAGTGAAGCTTCATAAAATTTGAATACGCCTAGTTTCAGCATAGGGGTAAATGAAATGCGTGTCGTGTATATATATATATATATATATATATATATATATATATATGCTTGCCGTCGTTATTCGTTGTAATTTTTGATGAGAATAAATTTTTGCTAAGCACGAACCGCGTAGTGTTTTGCATTTTCCAGAGGATTTAGCAGTGGGCTGATCAAATGGCAAATGCTTTTGTTGTTTAAACATATGCAACAAATGTTATTTATTCTACAACATTGACCACTTGTAACGCTGTAAGTCTGAAGCAATTATTGAGCATCACTGTAAGAGCTGAGTGCCAATATTTTATGCATCAATTTTGCTTAATTTTCAGCCAATCAAAATGAGGAAACGTTGGGTAAGTTACGCTAGCATAATCTTCTGTGTTTTCTCTGAGATTACGTGATAAGCCAAAATGCCATAGGTACGAGATGGTTCACAAAGTGCCAAGTAACTCTGAATATTGTGGGGCACATTTAGCTTAGTCATGTTATCCACCGTGATGTTGCATTTCTTGAAATGTTCGATTAGGACACGATTGAGCGCACTAGAGACAATGATAAATTATTGGTGAAGGAGAAATAGCGAAAATATGTGCTCAAATAAATTCTACCAATGCAAGGATTTTAAGTTAAGAAGTGTTGCAGATCCAACGAGCTGGAATCTATATACAGCGAAGCTTTAGGTCAGTGCATAAATAGTCGAAACACAAGTACATGCACGCATACACACACGCAGACACAGCATACACAACATACACAAACACGCACAAACACAACTTGTACGGAGCCTTTTGTTAAGCGGAATTGCTGACTACTAGAGAGTACTACAAACGCCATGAACGCATCACGGTTTTAGAGGCAGCACGGGCAAACATACGTAGGGCAGCTCGAATCCATTGTATCCGCAAGAAGCGTGTACTTCCTCGTTATCGTGCAGCCGAGGATGCACGAAGGCGAGCTTTCTAGTTTATTTAAATTTATTTATTTACAATACTGTCAATGCCTGATGGCGTTACAGGGAGCAGTGGTGAATTATCATGCAATGTTAATTACAGCAGTCTGAAATGATGAATGAATCGGATTGCTGGCGACCGAGGCGGGGAGGTGGTTCCATTCGGATGCACCCGCATATCCGGAGCCGCCGCTGCCACAGATGCGCGTAGGCGAGCGCCAGCTGCTGGTGCTGCAAGGAACTCAAGGGCAAGCGTGCTCAGCTGTGGTTGGTTGGCCTAATTGTCAAGGGAACAGGCAGGCCGCGGCCACACGTTCACGAAAGCCGGCGAGGTTCGCAGAAAACTTCGCTTTTATAAAACAGCTGCCAATATTGATGACTGTTCAATGGTCAACGCACAAAGCTCCCCGCCACAGTGGCCGACTGTGTCATGGCATTGTGCTGCTCAGCAAGAGGTCGAGGGTTAGACTCCTTGCAGTGGCGGACAATTTTCGATGCGGTCAAAATGCAAAAACCCTCGTGCACCGTGTTTTAGTGCAAGGTAAAGAGCCTGAGGTGGTGAAAATCTTCCTATATCTCTCTACCAGGACCTTCCTGACAACCCACTGTGTAGTTTCAAGTGCTCATTTATATTACAGCGAAGCTGTTAAGGGCTCACCTTTCGATCGTCGCGTGCGGCAATAGAAAAAAACTCTCATTGGCCGTATGCTTTATCTGCGAGTGAAAGTGCGCGAGGGCGAGGGACGCACGCTTTCACGGGGCAGTCAATTAAGTCGTTAGCTTCTAGCAGCAGTAAAAATAGACGTGGGAAAGAACATTGCATGACTCCTATCTTTTGGAGATTTCTTTAAAATAAGCACACAAGACAATATTTGATTTATTTGAAATAAAAAAAAAGTTGCAAACGGAACGTTCCTTATTTCCTATAGCTTGACCCTTGCAAGGTGATTAGGTGGACACGCTAGTTAGGAGCTCTCGTAAAACTACAAAAAAGACAGCCCCAGTACTGAACATGGGTAAAGAAATGGTTTCCTGTCTTCAGGAAGAAAGCACTGAGACTCGACCTCGTAAATTCGAACAAAATACCAAGAGCACGCACCATAAGAGCCTTTATCATGGCTTGGCAAGGGTACTTGAAAGTTTGAAGAACCTTAGCTACGTCTCATACTTCAGTCTTCTTTGTCTGCCACTCACGTTTCTCAATGTGCCAACCGGTATGGTACCGGTTGGCACATTGACAACACCTCAACATAATCGTGCCAACTTCAATGCGCAAACCCGTCAACACTTTAATAAACACGTTTGAACGCAGTAAACTTGCAGTACTTGAAGTGCTGCCACCTAAACGCGTATCGACTACATTAACTCCTGCCGATAATCTAAATGCTCCACAGATGTATCATTATATGGTACATGCAACATTCATAACAATCGCTGTGCAGGCAATGTTTCACAATAAATTAGACTCACTGGGCTGCATGTGGTAAATGTTTTCTAGAACACTTGTTGGTGACAAAGAAGGACAATGAAGTTTATTGCGACATCCAGCGTGACTCTGAACATTTTCGCGTCATAAGCTGCCAGCCCAAAAACATTTACACTACTTCAAATTACGAGTAAATTAACTTGGAAATATTTCGTTTTCTAATAATTACACTCAGTAGTGTAACCAGCGGAAGCATCTGTTCATGATTGACAACGTGGCTTCAGGTTAAGTCGATTGTGCCAACCATAACATTGCTGTTATGTGCAAAATTAATAAGAATATTAAACGACGTTATTAGTTCGAACGCTCTTCGAATCTTTAGTCGATAAAGAAGAGCAACATTATTAGGATTGCAAATTGGACAAGTTTGTCACAGTCCATCTTCAAGATTCCATTTTACAGGGACCAGCAAAGAAAACTGAGGACATGACACATGTTCAGTGAAGTAGAGCAATATTGCACGTCGTTTTACTGCATCGGACCAATAGGATAGGATAGGAATAAACTTTATTTGTCCAACGGTTATGGCTGATCATACACGGCATATTAATGTAAACAGAATTCCTAAATATATAATGCGTCTTCAGAAATAGCACATTACAACGTTAGGTTTATATCTCTTTCGTGGAAAGAATTGTTTCTTTATTACAATTTATTGCATTAATACTGATTGCGTGTCCTTTATTGCAGCTACCGCGAAGTGCGCCATGTACATTCGCGGAAAGCTTCCTCTCAGGACGTACCCTCCGGTGGCTTGCCACATACCGTTCAACAAGTGCAGCAACTCGAGAATAACTTACATGCCATACAGTTCAACATGTCCAGTTATATGAATGGGCCATGAGGGCTGCGATACTTACGAATTGGCGAAATATCGATAAATATATTTTTTTGCACAGCAATAAAAAATTCACCTGCTTCCAAATGTCTCAGAATGATTTTTTAAATGTTCAAGCAATGTATCTTAACACCTACCTGCCAAGGTGGCGTATGGTATTTATCGTTGCACTGCTAAGCCCAAGAGCACGGATTAATTTCCCGTGAAGGCCGCATTTCGATGGGGGCGGAACACATTGATTGATGTGTAGTTTTTATTGGCGCAAGGGCCAGATATGGCCAAAGAGCGCCATGTACGTAGTGATGAGTAATCAATGAATGGTTTAACAGATTAAGAAATTAGTTAAGAATGGTGGATAAATGTGGCTGTAAAGGGGCCTAAAATCAATCACTAAGATGTTTAGAATATAAATATACTAAAATTATCGCAATGATTTGTGATGTGCGCTATGATCATAAAATATTTGCGATGAAGAATGGTTAGCAGGACCTGGAGGTGACAACAGCACTAGTACCTCACAGAGCCCTTGGGGGCAAGGACTGGTAGGCACGTGCTTACAATTGTGCTTGTATTGCAGCTGCAACCTCCAAGAGGAGGTCGTGCTACAAGTATCCGGGCCAAATGACTTTTAAAATGTTGGTTTCAGCTAAAAATTTCAGTACTGTTTGAAATTCAAAAAGCGGTTCATTGCTAAGAAAAAATGCAGGGTGTAAAGGTAAGTGATGACGATATGCGAAACGGAAGTACTTTTTCCTCTCTGCTTCTACTTCAGGGCACTCAAGAAGAACATGGAGGACTGTAAGGCTATCGCCACACTTTGTACATGTCGGAGGATCACTTCCATTCAGTAGGAAAGAGTGAGTGCCGTAAGTATGCCCTATTCTTAATCTACAGAGGAGCACTTCCTTGTGTCTTGCTGTTCTCTCAGATATCCAGTTTCCTAATTTTGGTTTATGGTGTGCAGTTTATTTAATACTTCGTCATCCCACTGGCTTTGCCAATACTTCCTCAACTTATGGCGTAAGAAGGGCTTGAGGTCTGTAGCTGGTATGGGTTTATTTACGTCTGTCTCACTAAAAGTAACTAACGAAGCAGTTTCATCAGCAGCTACATTGCCTTTTATTCCTCTGTGGCCAGGTATCCAACATAAGACAATGCTTTGGTTTTGCACATATGCTGAGCATAGTGAGGTGTAGAGCTCATTAAATACAGAGTTTGTGTGTCTTCGGAAGCTCATTAGGGCTTTTACAACACATAATGAGTCTGTGAATATGATAGCCTTATCGAGATTAGTCTGCTTGATATGCTTTACCGCTGAAAGTATTGCGTAAGCTTCAGCTGTGAAAATACTTGTGTTTGGATTTAGAGCACCGGACGTCGAAAACGACGTCCCGAGGGCTGCGTATGCGACACCAGAAGATGACTTCGAGGCATCTGTATAGAATTCTGAGCGGGAATACTTCGCCTGAAGTTCAAGGAAGTGCGAGCGTATGTGTGCCTCAGGCGCACGTTTTGTTATTTCGACAAAAGAGATATCGCACTCTATGGTCTGCCATTCCCACGGCGGTGGCAGGCAAGTGGGAGCCATAAGGGTATTTTCTGCTAGTGGAATACCTATTTCTTCTGCCAATGCTTGCAAGCGTAGGGACAAAGGTGTTCTAATAGCTGGGCGGTTACGATGAAGTGTGGCAGTGGAGAGGTCCTGGATAGTTATATAGCATGGATGCTCAGTATCTGATTTTACCTTCATGTAGTAGGAGAAACTGAGATATGTTCTTTGAAGATGCAGAGACCATTCATTGGACTCAACATAGAGGCTTTGAACGGGGCTTGTCCTAAAGGCACCTGTTGCCAGACGAATACCAAGGTGGTGGACTGGGTCTAGGATTCTTAGGGCACTGCGTGTTGCAGAATGGTACACCACGGCACCGTAGTCAAGGCGCGAACGTATGAGACTCCTATACAAGCTAAGGAGACATCTTCTGTCAGAACCCCAGCTTGTGTGTGACAGAAGCTTCAGCAGATTCATCGTCTTCAGGCACTTCGCTTTCAAATATTTCAAATGGGATATGAATGTTAGTTTAGAGTCTAGAATGACACCTAAAAATTTATGTTCGCGACTCACAGATAGGCGTTCTCCATTTAGATGAATAACGGGGTCTGGTAATATACCTTCTTATTAGAGAAGAGAACAGCCGTACTTTTCTGAGGGTTTAGTTTAAATCCGTTCTCGTCCGCCCACTTAGACAGCTTATTTAAACCAAGTTGCACTTGTCGCTCGCAGATAGCCAGATTACATGATTTGCAACCGATTTGTACATCATCCACATATACAGAGTAAAACAATCTACGTGGAATGATGGTATGCAGCGAGTTCATTTTTACGACAAAGAGGGTACAGCTTAGCACACCGCCTTGTGGTACACCAGTCTCCTGCGTAAATGGATGGGACAGGGCGTTACCGACTCTAACGCGGAACGTGCGATTGGAAAGATAACTTCGAATAACGTTCAGCATATTGCCTCGGACTCCCATACCAAACAGATCACGGAGAATTCCGAAGCGCCATGTGGTATCGTATGCTTTCTCCATGTCAAGAAATACCGACAGGAAGAACTGCTTGTGTACAAAGGCATCACGGATGTTAGCCTCAATGCGAACCAGGTGATCTGTTGAAGATCTACGTTCCCGGAACCCACATTGTAAGGGGTCTAGTATTTTATTAACTTCGAGATAGTGAAGCAGGCGTCGGTTAATCATTTTCTCGAACAGTTTGCATAGGCAACTTGTCAGAGCAATAGGCCTGTAACTGCTGGCCAGGGATGGGTCCTTGCCCTCTTTGAGAATTGGGATTATAATTGCTTCTTTCCAAGAGGAAGGAATGTACCCGGCAGACCACATTGCGTTAAAAAGTGATAATAGTGTTTTCTGGGTTTCAAAGCTTAAGTGTTTTATCATGTCATAAATTATTCGGTCGGTTCCTGGAGCCGAATTATTGCAGCAGTTCAGTGAAGCTTGAAATTCCGCCATGTTGAATGGATGATTGTATGGTTCAGTCTGTCTGCTCTTTTGAACCAGAGGAACTCGTTCTGCTTGTCGCTGATAGCTCAAGAATGTGTCAGAGTAGTGGGAGGAACTGGAAATGTATTCAAAGTGTGCTCCTAAAGTATCAGCTTGTTCTTTAAGCGTGTCTCTCTCGGTGTTAACTAAAGGCAGAGGCTGAGATTGCCGGCCTTTTAATTTTTTGACTCTGTTCCAAGCTTTCCTCTCGTCTCTGTAAGAATTTATACTTGAAATGTATTTTTGCCAGCTGTCCCTTTTGGCACGGCGGCGTGTTCGTCTACCCTGAGCCTTTATTTCCTTGAAGATGATGAGGTTTTCTGTTGTTGGTGAGTCGCGAAGACGACTCCAAGCCTTATTTTGCTTCCTGCGCGCTTTTCTACATTCGTCATTCCACCAGGGAACACGACGTTTTGAAGGCGTCCCATTAGTTTCCGGAATACATATTGACGCTGCATCGACTAGAAATGCTGTTACGTATGCCACTGCGTCATCAATATGGAGTGTACAAATATCATCCCAGGTCAAGTACGTGAGCTCTCTGTATCGCTTCCAGTCGGCTGAGTCTACCTTCCACCTTGGAGCATGTGGAGTGTTTTCATCTTGTTTTGCACAGTTTAAAACAATGGGAAAGTGGTCGCTTCCATAGGGGTTCCTAATAACACTCCACTCCAGATAGGGAACAAGAGTACTTGACACTATGGTAAGATCTATCGAGGAAAATGTTTTGTGTGCAAGACTGTAGAATGTAGGTTCCTTCTTGTTAAGTAAGCAGGCACCCGAGGAAAACAGGAAATTTTCTATTAGGCGCCCTCTCGCATCACAACGACAATCTCCCCAAAGGGTACTATGCGCATTGAAATCTCCTGCAACTATATAGGGCTCAGGAAGTTCATCGATAAAGTTCTGGAGGTCTGTTTTCAATAGTTGAGAACCAGGAGGAATATATAAGGAACTAATTGTAACTAATTTGTTAAATATCACAGCTCTAACTGCGACTGCCTCAAGAGGCGTTTGCAGCTGTAATTGCTGAGCAGCAACTCCCTTGTCGACTATAACTGCTACACCGCCGGACGATGCTGCAGCATCGTCGCGGTCTTTGCGGTAAATGGCATATTTCCGGAGAAAATCTTTATGTCTAGAATTAAGGTGTGTCTCTTGGACACACAGCACCTTTGGGTTAAACTTATGTAGTAGTTCTTTAATGTCATCAAGGTTCCGCAGAAGACCTCTGACATTCCATTGTAATATTTCAGTATTCATGTCTAAATAAAAAGAGGTTTGTGCTGTGTGTCTAAGAAGATTACTTAGCTTACAGAGCCCTTCCCGGGCGCCGTAATGCGGGGTTTGTCTTTCTTGCCGCGGTCCTGAGACTCGCGGCGGTCCTTCGGCGCTGGCTGCGCCGTCTGGCTAGGATTAGTGTCCATTGCCTCTTGAGAGGTGCTGGACATCCGCTCTTGTGAGCGGTGTGGTCGTCGTGAAGACCTCGCCTCAAGAGACGAAGCCTTAGAGCCTATCAACCCGGAGGTCGATGGGCCTTGCATTAGGGACGGCGAAGCAGTGCTGGCTGCTTTCACCAGGGGGGCTGGTGGCACTTCCGCGGCCACATTCTTTGTGGACCGGGCAGCTGCCGGAGTCTGCTGCGGCGCTGCCCCCTTGCGCACCGTATCAGCATACTTTGTGGAATGAAGAAATGATACACGCTTTCGCGCTTCCTGGAATGAGATGTTTTCCTTTACTTTGAGGGTGATTATATCTTTTTCTTTTTGCCACGTCGGGCACGCTCTAGAGTAAGCTGCATGTCCACCGTCACAGTTCGAACAGTGGAGTGCGCCATCACAGTCATCTGAGGGGTGATCGTGGTCACCGCACTTGGCACTGGTTTGTCGGCCTCGGCAACTTTGTGAACCGTGGCCATACCTTTGACACTTGAAACACCTTCGAGGATTCGGTATGTATGGTCGGACACGGACTTTCGTGTATCCTGTTTCTAACGTTTCTGGCAGCACACTGGACGCAAAGGTGACGATCAGATGTTTAGTTGGAATTTCTTTGTTTTCCCGTTTGATTATTATTCTCTTAACTATGGTGACATTCTGCTCCTTCCAGCCCTCTAGGAGCTCTTCCTCGGTCAGGTACAGCAGATCATCGTCGGAAATCACTCCTCTGCTTGTGTTCATGGATCGATGTGGAGTCACTGTGAGGTTCACACCACCAAGTGAGACCAGATTTGGGAGTTTGTCATATTGTTGTTTGTCGCGGACCTCAAGAAGGAGGTCACCGCTCGCCATCTTTGTAACTTTGTAGCCGGGACCAATTGTTTCGGTGAGATTTTTCGCAACAGTGAAAGGTGAAATCATTCTTACGGTCTTTCCAGGGTTTTCACTATGAATGACATGGAATCGTGGGAAGGTTTCTTTGCGTTGAAAGAAGAATTGGGCTGTTTCTTCGGTGCGCCCTCTTTTTGAGAGAGGACGATCAGGTAGTTTAGGGAATGATGCTAATGCCATACAGGTTTATTGATTTCGGCAGCGATGGTAGCCGCCCACCATGGAGCCCAACAAGGGGACGGTACAAGGTTTGAAGATTACCTGCACACGCCAGCTATACACCGCCACTATAACCTAATGTACATACCCAAGACTGGATACATTACACATGGTTAACCCTTGCCGCCCGGAAATTTGGAAGTGAGAAGAAGTGAGTAGGAGACAGGACAGATGGAAAAGTGAGAGAAAAAGACAAAAGATGAAGAGGGGGACAGGAAAAGGCGACTGCCGATTTCCTCCAGGAGGGTCAGTCTGGAGGTGCCGTCTATGTGAAGCAGAGGCCGAAGAGGTGTGTTGCCTCCGCTGGGGGGCCTTAAAGGTCCAATCACCCGGCATTGGCTCAACCCCCAGGATCCCCCTTTCCCCAGACACGGCTAAGCCGCGCACGGCTACACGCGGGAGGGTCCAACCCTCGTGTGCTCGGGTCCGTGGTGTCGCAGCACACCAAACGCCTGCTGACGCAGACGCCCCTGCGGGGAGGCGGAACACATGAATGCCCATGTGCCGTGCATTGAGTGCCCGGCAAGGAACGCCATGTGGTCAATATTATTATTGGTTTCCCCACTACAGCATGCCTAATAGTCAGATCGTGCTTCTGGCACGTGAAACACCAGAATTCAATGCACTACAGCTTTAGTTAAAGTGAGTGAGGTAAACAAAGTTATTCTGTACGAGTCCGAGAAGAGGTTTACTGCGGCGTGCCTATGTAAGTGACGGCGCCTGCTGCTGGCGAGGTGCCACCTTCTGCCGCTGCTGCGTTGACGCCGCTTCGAGTAGACGCTTTCGATTTTCAAGACGCAGGCCAATGGCATTTAAGGAAAGCCGTATCTCAGGAGTCCTGGATTAATGTCGTGAGTAAATGAACACGAGATTTTGATTTAAAATTTTTATCTCAACCGCAGGCCCCAGCAAGAGGAATATAATGTCATCATCAGTATCAGCCTATATTTATGTTCACTGCAGGACGAAGGCCTCTCCCTACAATCTCCAATTACCACTGTCTTGCGCTAGCTCATTCTAACTTATCCATGCAAATTTCCTAACTTCATCACCTCACCTAGTTTTCTGCCGTCCTCGACTGCGCTTCCCTTCTCTTGGTATCCATTCTGTAACTCTAATGTTCCACTGGTTATCCATCCTGCGCATTACATGGCCTGCCCAGCTCCATTTTTTCCCTCTTAATGTTAACTAGAATACCGGCAACCTCCGTTTACTCTCTAATCCACACTGTTCTCTTCCTGTCTCTTAACGTCAGGCACAAGATTTTTCGTTCCATCGCTCTTTGTGTGGTCCTTAACTTGTTCTCGAGTTTCTTTGTTAACCTCCAAGTTTCTTCCCCATATGTTAGCGCCGGTAGAATGAAATGATTGTACACTTTTCTTTTCAACGACAGTGGTAAGCTCTCAGTCAGGATTTCGGAATACCTGCCGTATGCACTCCAGCCTAATTTTATTCTTCTATAAATTTCTTTCTCAAGATCGGGATACCCTGTGAGTAATTGACATAGATAAACGTACTCATTTACAGACTCTAGAGGCTGACGGGCGATCCTGAATTCTTGTTCCCTTGCCAAGCTATTGAACATTATCTATGTCTTCTGATTAATGTTCAACCCCACTCCTACACTTTCTCGGTTAAGGTCCTCAATCATTTGTTGTAACTCGTCCCCATTGTTGCTGAACAGGACAATGTCATCTTAGCCGTGGTTAAGCTCTCTTGGAGGCACTTCTAAGCTGTACACTTATCAATTTTGCTAAGAACGTGAAAGCACCAACAAAGATGTTCCTGCCAGTGGTGTTTAACCGCATGCATACCACAGTAACGGGGGTGAATGTTTTTTCTTTGCTTTGGTCACCTACACATGATGTCAACTACGCGCAAATCTGGAAATTGCAACCGCCGATTGAGGGCAGGATAAGCTCTGCATATGTAAAGTCCCTATATTGATAGCTTTCACGTGACGTCACGCACCCACCTTATCACCGTATCTGTGCACCAACATGGCGACTACGAGCACTTCAGTCGAATTAGAGTGTACTAGATTGGGGGAGTGGGTCCAGCAGAGGCCACGGCAAGCGGAGACAGTGAAGCAAAAAAACGCGCAAATTTGCGGTGGCGCTGCCATCGCCTTCTTCCTAGGGTGCCTCGATGCCCAGCGCCACCGTCCACGGTGGAGACAACCCCGCTGGCGCCGCCATATTGAGTCACACGAGCTGAGACTCAGCTACGCTTGCGTTCATAAATAGGGTTACTCGCGGCGCACTTCCAAGTGCTTTGCCTTGATGAGGATTTTTTTATCGGTATTGCATCTGCACATCTTTATAACCAATAGCCGTTAAGTCGTCGAAGGTCCAAGACGTAAATGTATGGCGCCGGGAACATGCCCCAAGTTGCCTAATTCAATTTACATTTAATATGCCGTGTGTATGTTTGAAATACCCACTATTTTTTTTGCGCTCCATGCTTGGTATGTAAGGTTTGCGACCCCCGGGTGTGTAAAGTTTTTCTTTTTCGCTGTTGTATTTTGGTTTACACGTCACGCCTCCTTTACCGTAGCCAGCCACTCGCGCACGGCGGTTAGTTTCCCTTGCGTTGCGCGTGCTCTTCGCGTTCGTTGGAATTATTTGACGATATCTACGCGCAATTTTGCTTTTTTTTGCCCACAAAACTGTGTGCTGACAGGATTAAGCTGGTGTAAAAGTAACTGCGATGTGAAAATAAGGTTTAGTTAGTGCTGTAGAGAAACATGTAACGTAACTTGTCTGTGTCAATCTTGCGTAGTACACACAAGAAACCAAACGATGCACAAGATACATTTACTTATAATGTCTAGTACAATCAATCATGAAAGAGATGTGTACGTGAAAAATTATATGTACTGTGTGGCGCCTGAAGGTTATGTTGAAAGACGAGATAAAAAAAAATTCGCAAGGTAGGCTCGACACACAATTCGGGATAGTGAGAGTTTTTTTTTCAATTTATTCATTACATGGGGGGGGGGGGTTCAGGCGAGTACATCAACCTTATTAGACAATATAAATCGAAAACAAGAATGCAAACAAGAAAACGCAACCGCGGGTAATATTATTCAAGATATCCAGCCAGAATACAGCAGCTACAATCGAATACGTCGCATCAGCCAAACACATCGATGGCGAGTACAGAACATTTTATAAATAACCATTAGAACACTGAACACTGAAAAAATAAACAACACTGCATACATATCGCGTACAAAAACCGTAAATGAAACTAAGACAGTCAAATACAGATTAGCAATGTTTTTCACTTCGAAAATATAGTCCATGATGTAGGGCTGTTGACTTTAACAGACGGCGCCCATCCTGTCGATTTCCCTCGTACTGGTCCTCTTCAAAGTGTTTCTGAGTACAAGTAAAACAACAAAAGTGATTATTGATATGAAAAGTTGCCTTGTAAATACAGAGAACCCATTACAGTGCTTAAAAATATATATAGAGAGAGATAATTTATTTGAACGAAGGCAGAGAGGTCGGCCTGAGCTAGCATGCTCTAGCCTGCTACTCTGCACAGGGGGAGGGGGGAACGGGGACATAAAGGCTGGATGAGGGCTGATGATGACATAGAAGAAGGATGTACAACGGTAAAGGCAAGTTCAGCATCCTCATGGCTATCAACAAAGTCCAAAAAAGATCCTTCAAATGTGTCATCTACCTTCTATAGAGCATGGACGGAGTCACAAACACAATTGAAAGCTCACAAGAACTCGCCGCGAAGAAGCTTGTGTATGGGCTTCTCCTGCGTGAGCACCACAGGTGCCAAGCAAGGTAATTAAATTATGTAAAGAGCAGCGATCAGCTGCTCCAGTACGGCGAGGACATGCACGGCGCTTTTAGCGGCCGGAGTCTGGAGACCACAGAGAATCACGCGCATTGATTCTAGCAGGCATTTAAGCATTTTTTCAACGCTTTCTTGGTCATTCTTTTCAGCTCCTTGCTTGCCTATAGGGTTATCGGCTTTACTAGCCCTAGAATCCACTTCTTGACGTAGAGGAACACTACGGCATGGTATCGTGGGCATAGATCTACTGGGTAGCGAAGGCCACTCCGTGTCTGTGCCACCCAGGGGCGACGAATGTGCGCCCTGTGCTCTCGGAGATCCTGAATTTGCTGTAGGCGCGGTTACCGTCCTCGATGCCGGCAAAGGCCGAGGTTGTCGAGGCCCCTGCGGCCCACAATCCAGTTCTCCTGAAGTCATTGGATGGCGCTTCTTATGCGAGCGTTGTCTGTCTCGGCGAACAGATTGAGCAGCCTGTCTATGGGAAGACTTGTTTTTTGCCATTTTTCGGAGAATACGAACTTCCTGCTGCATCTTCGGGCAATCCTTCGACGTTGCTTCGTGAGAGCCAGGACAGTTGGGACATTTCAATGAAGGTGCATCACAGTCGGTGGTATTATGTTGCCCACCGCAACGCTGGCAGGTCACTTGATTTCTGCACACAGCGCTTACGTGGCCAACCTTGAGACATTTCCGACACTGCAGAGGCCTCGGGACGAATGGTCGGACGTGGTGTATCACGTACCCCACTTTGACAGTATTTGGCAAAGTTGACGAAGCAAATACTAGTTTGATGCACCGGGAGTTCCCCAAGCGGTGAATCTCAAGAATCTGCACCGATGAACTCAGTGAATTCCTGAGGTCAACATTCTTCATGTCAAGGTCGACATCAGAAATTACACCAGTCGTTGACTCCTTCCCGTAAGTAAAAAAGGAACGGACGGGAATTCCGCTTAATGTTGGAATAGTCTAACTTCTCTATTATAGTTGAACTCTTGGCATCTACCGTCAGGATGTTTTTTCGAGAGTTGATCCGGATTTCGTTGATTTGACCAGGGGCCACACTTTCAAAATATTCATATAAAAACTGCCTACTTAAGGAGTTCAGGTTGTGTGACGCCGTAAGCGGCACGTAAGAGACCATGAAAGACTGCTGCTCCCTCTCGTTAGATGAAGTCTGCTCACTTGACATCTGGCGCATCCTCTTCTTCATACGACGGCCCATGACTACGGTGTATTCGTTGTCGGAGTCCATGGCTTCGGGCGTTGAGCTCTCCCGGGTATGGAGCTGGTCCGAGCTGCCAAAGTCACGTTGCCTAAACATGAGCGATGAAGTAGACGGCTGACCTTGTTCAGGTGGTCGTGCGAGCGTCTTCCTGCTTAGTGTTGATAAGCATACGTTGACGAAACTGGCAGAACCGTAAAAGACTGCATAATAGCGAGAGGCCCAGAGCACCGGTGAGCCCTGAGCACTTCTTTCTCTTCCTCTCCCTTTTCCATAAAAATAAATTTTCGCAGAAGTAATGCTGTATTACCTCGCTTCACACGTTTCGAAGAAATGCACAAGCTACAACAGACACCATGCCAGAAAGCGCCGACACATTCTGGTCCCATGATGCCCCTTAACTCTACTACACCTGGGCATACCGTGCACAGGCATTTAAGGACCGTCACAGTACCCACTACGATCGGGAATGAGCACGAATGACCATCGGCTTACGAGCACCACGCTACAAATATATTCGTCTAAAAATAATAGCTATATAACGTAACAACCTGAGATCCGCAAGATATCTGCTGATAATAGAGAAAATCACAATGCTTCGCTTCCCACGTACACAACAGCCGCTCTCCCCAGAAGAAGCACTGCTTTCTTTAGTCCCAAATAACCAGTAGCGAAAAAAGAAACTGAGGGGAAAAAAAAGAAACAAGAGACACACGATGTGTGCTTCCCGTGAAAAAGTAAAATAGGTGGTTTACATGACAATTTGTAGCTAATGTAAGGCTATTTCGCGGCGAAGCATTTTCGTCTGTTCTTAAAATAAGGGTATTACTCGCATAGACTGCGCCGATCAAAACGGCAAAAGCCTATGCGACGCGCGCTCGCAAACCATAGGCTACTCAGCATCGGTGCAGTGCTTAGTTCGTGAGCGAAGGTAGGTACGTGAGCGAGGATCAGAGAATACTTTCTTATTTAAATGAAAAACACGATGCGATAGTCTAAACTTTCTTGACACTTACCTCGCAAATGTAGGAGCTATCCGTTGCCTTCCAGTGATACCGCTTTACTTGGGCTTCCCATCTCTTCCTTCGCTCTGGGTCCCGGGGGAAGCGTAAACAACGAAGCCCTTTACGCGTCGATCCGGTGCACTTGGGAACACAACCGCCGTCATGTCGACTCGATGCACTTGACAAGCTTGTCATTCATGCGGCTGAACACTGTCCAGCAAGTAGAAGCGTCAGCGAAGCATCTGCGCGCACTGTGTCTCGAACTAAGCACTGGCACCAAGCACTCGCAACCGCTCGCTGTGACTCAAGATGGCGTCGCAGCGAGAAAGCGGCGGCGCGGGTGCGGGCAAAGGATGGCACCACCCTGAACGGCGGCGCAGGCATCGAGGCACCCTAGTAGTAGATAAAGCCCCTATATATAAAAAGTAGCGCCATCCGCTTCCCTCCTCCTCCGTTCCGCTGTCGCGCGCGGCGTGGCCAGCGAGATCGAGGTGCGATATCGACAGTGGCGCCGCGTACGTCGGGCCGGCCGTGGCAGACGACAGCTAACGCGCTACCAGAGGAAATCCGCGGAAAACTTGGATCGCGCCCTGCGGAGCAGTTATTGAGGTACGATTTTGCTTCGTCAGTCAGTAACTGGCCTTAATAATGCCGTTTTGGAAGTAGCAACGCGACGATGCGAGACGGCGCAAACACCAAGTGTGCAGCAAGTGTTTGCGCTCGCCGGATGGTAAACAAAAGAAAAAAAAAACACTTAGCCCGCGCCTTGTCGGTTGCGGCAACTTAAGGCGCAGCAGCATGCCATCACAACGAAGTTCTTGTCCCTAACACGTTTGATCCCTTTGTGCGTGCAGCACTTTCGTCGCACAAGCCCGAGAATGGCGGTCGGAGCGCGCTGGAAAGAAAAAGATATACAAAAGCGCGACGCGTGCTTCTACGTGACACCGATTGGCCAGTGGGGGAGCGGAGAAGGCTGGGGCGACAGCAGGCGGCGAGGAGGAACCGTCGGGGTGAGCGCGGTGGCGGCATCATCTAAGAATGGCGCTACTTTTTATATATAGGGGTTTTAGTAGTAGACGCGATCCCTAACACACCCGGGCAGGCCTCGGAAACTCGGCATGGTTTTCTGTCCACGCGAATTGCAGCGCCATCCATGAAATGGATGCGACACCAAAATCGCTTTTCCTTTTTTTTTTTTTCTTGTCAACCCTCTCTCAATTGTCGTTTCTCTCGCGCTTTCAACTCACGGCGGCGCGCTGGCGCGGCCCGTGCTCGCCGTCGGCCGTGCTGATGACGGCCAAAACGGCAGCAATTTTTTTGTTCTGGCATTATGCGGTCAGTTATGCGGTTTTCGCTTTCCTGGCTAGCAGTGTGGTGCGTGCGGTACCCTACCATTGAACGTTTATCGGCTTTTTTTTCCGAAATGTCTCGCAGCTGTCGCTGTTCGTGTATCGTTCGATGGTGTACGAACACATCAAGACGAAGTGAGCCATACGACGTTAAATTCTACCGCATCCCTAAAGACAACAGGTGAGCACTTTGCAGTTTACTTCATGGTTTTTATTTGTGATAGTAATTGTGCGCTGTCGTACATGGCTGTCCAGTGGTGAGGCAGGAGCTAGTTGATTTGAAAACACCTCAACGATGCAGTAAATCGTTATGCCACAAGCAGCGAACATAAAGCTCCTGATAAATATAGTACCACCTGTGCGTATCGCAAGGGACACGTGTGTTGGTGTGCGCTTTGTACTTATTTCTAGCTGATTGGTCGCCATCGTTTAAAATGCGTTTCTGAGAATTAAGGTTGATATATCACAACTAGTACTCTGCCGCGACGCGAAACGAGCTCAGTTTTGTATGTTCCAACTGCGATGTTGTAATTTATGATCCTCACTGTTCTTCAGGATGGAAGCGTTCTTAAACTACGCTGGAAGGACGGACCTAATGGGTTTACCCAGAGCTAAGGTCAACAACCGCGGGATATGCTCGGTGCACTTCACGGAGGTGGATTTCATGGACCGAGCGACAATCAGTCCGGGAAAAGCTATTCTGCGCATTAGCCATTAGAGCAATTACAATAAATGTTTTTTGCATGTGCGTACATGAAACACCACCCGCGTTTATAAAAAAAAAGCGCTGCTCGGAAAATGAGGGGAGGGGAGGCGAAACATGCGAGGAGGGATAGGATAGTCATGAGGGAAAGGAGAAGCGAGGGAGCAACGTTATCATAAAAAAGGAAGAAAAAAAGTGCTATAACGAAAGAAGGAGAGTAAAAAAATGGCGCCGCTTTCCTTTTTTTTTTCTTCGCCGTAGTACCATCAGCATTCTATGTATAGTGTGTTGCACTGTCTACTCCAATTCAAGTTTTCGCATACAAACACAATAAAGTGATTCCAAAGAACTGTTGTGTTGTAAGTGGAATTATTTTTAATATATAATTTAGGCACATGCTTGCTTGATCGTAGTAATGAACGGGATAGCGTGCATGAAAACGCAGACAGAACCCACTGCGGACAAGCACGAATGCACGGTGTAACGCTTGGCACAGCCAGGGGACTTTAGGCCAGACAGGAGAGAGCGCGCGCTTCGGTCCGGCGGTGCGTCTGATAACGCCCGTGACAAAGAAAAAAAGAAAGATCGCGTCGCGGACAGCTAAAGAAATAAAAAAAAGCACTGCTCGGAAAATGAGGGGAGGGGAGGCGAAACATGCGAGGAGGGATAGGATAGTCATGAGGGAAAGGAGAAGCGAGGTAGCAACGTTACCATAAAAAAATGTCACAGTTTCGCCCTAAGGGCGAAACAATGAATGCGATAGCAACACAGCCATGCCATGCGAAGTAAGGTGAGCGGCTTTGGTAGCAAGATGAATTGTAGTAAACATGAGCTGATTAAGTAAGCAGGTGTGCTGCGGCTTAAGTAGACCGACATGAAGAGAGACTCGATGACCACGAGAAGGCGCGTGTGAAACGGTGGTGTTGATGAGAAGCGCTTCCCGTGGGCAGCGCGTGCGATAAGGGACACACCTGTAGCTCTGCACTGCCGATCCGGGCAGCATTGCATGTGTAGCGTGCGTTGGAAAATGTGGCCCGACTATTACTAACTGAATGAACAAGCGTGGTGTGAGCGCGCACAAACAAACGTGAATAGATCACACTGAATGACTGCAGACAACGACTGTCAAAACGCTGGCAGCAAGCGCATATATACGCCGCAGCGGCGAAGGTACGTGTGCTCTATCGCTTCAACGGAAACTGAGCGGCGAATGCACGGCGCATAAAGGTCAGAGCCATGGGGAGATAAGAGACGGTGCGGGCGAGACGAGCGCGGTTGTTGCCAGAGTAGAAGTGCGCCCCCCCCCTCCCCCCTGCTCCCTCCGGCGCTGGCTTCCCGCTTCCTTGCTTGCGCGTGGGAGATTGAGTGCGTTCGCTCTCCGTGATAGCGCGCGTCCCCGCACGCTTCCGCTCGGGCATATGGCGCGCGGCGAAGATTTCATCTATAGGGAACCTCACGGCGACGGCGACGGCGACGGCAAAAATCCGGTTGAAGTGTCCATATAATTGCTATCGCAATAAAAGGAAGAAAAAAAGTGCTATAACGAAAGAGAGTAAAAAAAATGGCGCCGCTTTTCTTTTTTTTTTCTTCGCCGTAGTACCATAATCCGTCCGCTAGGGCCTAACTGAAGTGCTTATTCGCACTAGCATCAACTGA
This sequence comes from Dermacentor silvarum, assembly GCF_013339745.2. NCBI lineage: Eukaryota > Metazoa > Arthropoda > Arachnida > Ixodida > Ixodidae > Dermacentor > Dermacentor silvarum. Next base: position 60,814,616 of record NC_051162.1, read on the forward strand.
ACGTCTGCTATACAGAACCAATGGGAGGTATAGGAAGATTCACCCTCCTGACCCAGGCTCCTAAATAATGCGTCCTCGCATTACGCTAATCTGTCACGAAATCTTCGAGCCAACGTGGTGGCTTTGTTTGTCTGGGCCGGTCATAGGAAGCTGTTGGTGCTTGAGTAGTTTGGGTGGTGTCGGCTTGTGTTTGGGTAAGGACTGCTCCAAGCGCTGTGTGGGAAGCGTCGACATGTACTTGTGTCTGCAGACTTGGTTTGAAAGTCGCCTGGATAGATGCCTTGGTTAGTCGTTACTTTAGTGTGTCCATCGCATTCTGGCATTCAGATGTCCACTGAGCAATTGCGTCTTTCTTCGTGAGACGTGTCAATGGTCGAACAATTTTTGCGAAGTTTTTTATATACTTGCCGTAATGTGGCGCAAGTCCAAGAAGGACCTCACCTCACTTTTTGTTTGTGGCCCCGTGTAGGTCGCTATCACTGCAATGTGCTGTGGATCGATGGTCACTCCTTCTTGTGATATCAAGAGTCCAAGGAATGGTATCCGTTTTTCTGCAAACATACACTTGCTGTACACAACATGCAGTCCTAAGTCGTGAAGAGCCTTCACTACCTTGTCAAGCACTTTAATGTGTTTCTCAATGGTGTCTGTGAAGACGCACACATCGTCTATGTAGACAATCACTTGGCCGTTGTGAATGAGCTCTCGAAGACCTTCATTCATGACACTCTGCATTGTTGCGGGAACGGTGCATAGGCCAAATAGCATTTGTAATGGTTCGAAGTGTCCATCTTCTGTTACGAAAGCGGTTTAGAAATGTCTTCTTCACGTAGTGGTATGTTCAAGAAGGCTTTCTTAACATCAAGCTTTGACAGATATCGCAATCCTGCAACTTTTCGAATGAGTGTGTCGACCTTTGGCATCGGGTAGGCTCGCTTCACTGTCTTTGCGTTTAAAAATCGGTAGTCCACACACAATCGTTTTGGTCTAGTCTCGTGGTGCGGTTGGTCAACAACAATTATTGGTGAGGCATAGGTAGACCTTGATGGGCGGATGATACCTTTCCTAATCCACTCTTGTGTCTCTTGCCGTATGAACCTTATATTGGCATCACTTGTGCTGTAGGGCAGCATCCTTACCGGTTTCCGGTCGGTGAGTTCAATTGTGTGTTCAACGTGTGTGCACAGACCCATGTCGTTGTTAGGGTGGGTGAAGACATTATTGTTGTTTTGCAGAGAAGCCTTCAACATTTCTGTTTGACTCTCCGTGAAGTCAGTCGGTACAGGTTTATGTTGAATCAGTAGGGCGATTTCTTCTGCTGATGGTAGTGTGGGTGCTTCCCGTGCAAATGTTGCCTTTGTGTCAATGGTTCCACACATTTTGATGGGGTCTGTCGAGGAAAATTATGCCTGATTACAGGTTTGCTTCGATATCTCGATGCTTTCATTTTTTGTGAACTTGTCTGGGCTTTGAAGTTCTGTTACAAAAATAGACATCGATGGCTGTGGTTCCAGAATATTTTTGTCAGTTCGTACACATTCTTTTTCATTTTCCGTTTCGGAATATATTCGATCGTGTGGATGCCGTTGTCAAAGCGCTCAATGTAGTCGAATGGAATGGCTTGTCGCCAGTCGAGGCCTACCATCACCTCATAGGGAAGGTTCTTGATTACCTTTGCTTCCACTGTCGCGCAAGCGGCACCGATAACAATGTTCAGTTCAGTCACACCTGTAGGTTTGCACGAGTTGCCAAATGGACCGCCCAATACACAGTCCACGTTCGTAGCAACTTCAACGTTGTGGTCTTGTGCGAACTGTTCATCTATAAGCGTTATTGACGAGCCTGTGTCCCAGAGTGCATTTGACGCGATGCCATTTCCATTGGCTTGCAGCAGTATTATCCTGCGCCCACCTGTGTCTGGGATGGCGACACTGTTGGTGCCTTGTGCTGAGCTTTTCGCTTAACGTCGTTGCGCTGCTGCTTTTTCGTCTTCCGTGCGTGTGTCTGGGTCGGGGCAGTCTATCGCTCTGTGTCCCTTCTTTTTGCAACGGGCATATGTGTCGGCCGGTAGACGTGTGTATTTCGGCACCGTAGTGTTCGCAGAGTCGGTTGTATTTATTGCGGTCAACTTCGAAGTTTTGCTGAGTGTTGGAGGCTTTCTGTCGTCGTTCAGTCCAACATTTCGCCGGTCTAGTTGTTGCACGTAATGCAAGAACTGGCTGATTGTTCCGCGTCGTTGATCGTCAAAGACTGCCACCATTGTCTTTGCACTTGCTGAACGCACTCCCTGTACGAGCCAGTCGACCACGTCGTCGTCGGACAGTTTATATGAACCAGGTCTGATGCGCTGGAGGCGTGCGTACATGTAGTCCGTCATGCTTTCGCTTTCTCGCTGTGCTCTTACGTCAACGTTAGCAACCCATTGGCAAAATAGTAGTGGCTTGTCGAATTCCATTTTCAGCGCAACGTCCAATCATTGTAATGGTTACCTGTCGTTTGGTGCCAAGAGGCTGCACGGCCCCTATGTCGTGAAATGCCTGCGTTTAGCGTCGCTGCTTCCGTCCATGCGCAATGATCGCGCATTGATTCCAGCGCGGTTTTCCACTGGCCGACTCGGTTCCCGAGTACGTCGCCAAAGTTCCTGTTAGGTCCGGTGTTGTCGTTATTTGCAGGGGACCCTGGTAGGTACCACTGTCGTTCGGCGCGCTGGATGGTGTTCCAAACTGTCTTTCGAGAAGTCGTGCCATCATTTGTCGCGTTGTTTTGAGCATCGCGAGCTCCGTCGTTTAGCTCGAGTTTGGCATAGTTCCGTTTTCGTCGTGGTTCGTCCGCACCGCCAAGCGAGTTGTAAAAGGACTGTCTTCGAAGTTACCTTGTGGCGTCGTAAGCTGCAGATCGTTGGTGCCCGAGCCTGCTTCGTCCGTGATCAGCGTAGAGTTTTTCACTTCAGTGTGATCGTTTTCCATGCTGGTCGTCGTTGCTGGCTGCACTTGCTGCGGCTCGCCTCGGTGGGAACAGCCTTGCCTTCTCGCTACGTCTTCAGTTTCCCGTCCACCTCAGGTTCGTTTTTGGAGTCCTCGTCGCCATGTCAGCCGTGTGTGATGACGATGACACGCTTCAGTTTGAACACAAGGTTATTTATTCAAATAGAAAACTGGAACTTAGCGATGCCATTTGCTTCAGCTCGGCGCGTTCCTCTCGAATCTCTCTGCGCCCCCTCGTGTCCGCTGTCACATGCCAGAATTAAACGGGCTCCTTGATGCCAGGTGGCGCTAGTCGTCCGTAGTAGACGCGGTCTCTAACAACTTGAAGAACTTTTGTAGATACAGAGCTTATATTTGCAGGCTGATTTCATATGGCCGTTTTGTTGAAAATGTATATTTCGATTTTTTAAATATTCTTTTTATGCACAGCAGCATTGATGTTTTTATCGATATTTCTCGGTCTTGTTGCGATTTATTTTTGCTTTGATGATTTTTTCGTACCATTTTTAATAAATAATATGTTCTTTGAAATTATTACCGTTGGAAAGATAATTTATTCTTCTACAATTTGATATTATAAACTATAACATGAATCATTTACTGTGGCAGGAAAAAAATTACTAGACTCCCCGAAACTACCGATTTTACCGCGGTCAAGAAAGTGCTGAGAAAGTGTAGGAGTGGGGTTGAAGATTAACATGCAGAAGACAAACAGAATGTTCAATAGCCTGGCAAGGGCACAAGAATTCAGGATCACCCGTCAGCCTCTAGAGTCTGCAAAATAGTACGTTCGTCTAGGTCAATTACTCACAGGGGACCCTGATCATGATAAAGAAATTTACAGAAGAATAAAATTGGGTTGTAGTGCGTACGGCAGGCATTGCCAGATATAGACTGGGAGCTTACCACTGTCGTTGAAAAGGAATGTGTACAATCATTGCATTCTACCGGTCCTAACATATGGGGCAGAAACTTAACAAAGGGGTTAACAAAGAAGATCGAGAACAAGTTAAGGACCGCACAAAGAGTGATGGAACGAAAAATGTTAGGCCTAACGTTAACAGACAGGAAGAGAGCAGTGTGGATAACAGGACAAACGGGAATAGCCGATATTCTAGTTGACATTAAGAAGGAAAATGCAGCTGGGCAGGCCATGTAATGCGTAGGATGGATAACCGGTGGACCATAAGAGTAACAGAATTGATACCAAGAAAAGAGAATCGCAGTCGAGGACGGCAGAAAACTAGGTGGGGTGATGAAGTAGAAATTTGCAGGCGGAAGTTGGAATCAGCTAGTGCAAGACAGGGGTAATTGGAGATCATAGGGAGAGGCCTTCGTCCTGCAGTGTACTTAAATTGGCTGATGGTGATGATGATGACTCTAAACGCCTCTCGCTTAACTCGACTGCTGACCGGTTGACGGTTCCGTCCACTTAAAACCCAAGTGCTTCTGGAAGGTGTACGTTACCTACGGTACTCACAGGGTGAATCCCTTCGCATTCCATTAGGATGTGCTGAGTGGCCTCCGGATTTTGGCTGCAGCATCCACATGCCTAATCTAGTTCAGAATATTTGCTCCGGTATGTTTTTGTGCTTATGCAACGGACTTGAGCCTCAAATAGCATGGCACTGCGCTTTGTGTTATCGTACTGATTTTTCCTTCTAATTTCGTTCTTCCCCAATTAACACCCAATTAACTGTCTCTGTTTCTCTCACTTTCTGAAGACTCCTGGTTGTCTATTTACAGTTTCAATTGCCCTGTACTTGGTTGCCAACTTTCTTGACCTCTTCCTCTATTCTGTGTCTACGCTTTTCACGTAGAGATACTTGTGCACTTTAGCCGCCAATTTATTTTCATTCTTGTTCCTGAGTCTTAGACTGAGGAACATGAACCAACTAAACTTAGAGACTTAGATAAATTACCAGGCAAAGCGGCCACGCGAATGACTGTGTCGGGCAACGTCCTTTTCCGGTATATTTGGAGAAACGGATACCTGGCTTCGCTACAGACGTTGCACTAGCTGTATAAGAGGCGGGTGTATCGTGAGCAGAAACGGTGAATTTCGGTAAATAGGAAAGGATACTATCATCATCATCATCATTATTGACAGAAGCTGAGCCCCCCCCCCCCCCCCCCCTATAAAGAAACCTGGATCCGCCCCTGACGCAAGCACATAATTTGAATCCAGCGCTTAACGTAGCTCCAATCCTGCTCACATCATGCGCTTGTGTAGTTCGAAGCAACTGTCAGTTACCATAGGGGAAACACGGACTTGCGAACCTTACTATATCGGCCAAATGTGCCGATGTATAAAGACACGGTTAGCAGGAACACTCTTCCAGATTTAAATAACGCAGGTCTGTCACATTTGGCAACCCATTGCTCGGCTTGTGCTTGCACGCCCACATTTAATTGCACGAGATCGTGGGATCGCATCCCGGCCGCGGTGACCGCATTTTGAAGGAGGTGAAATGAAAAAACGCCCGTCTGCTCGCGTATTAGTCCACGTTAAAGAACCCCAGGTGGTCAAAATTATTCCGGCGCCCACCACTACGGCGTGCCTCATAATCAAAACTGGTTTTGGCACGTAAAACCCCAGAAAGAAGAAGAAGTAGTAGCGTGGAGAAATAAATATGAAAAAGCCCGCCTGACTTCTCAGGCTTAGAGATAAATAAATGTGGTCACAAGTGCATCAGCAAGGCATCACTTCCGCTGCACAGCAACGAAAAATCTTTCGTGATGTATATAATCGTTAAATCCCACTATCTCGTGATACGAGTCTTCTGTCATGTTTCGCGCTTTGGTTGACGTTAAATGGCTCATGTACGGGTGTACGCATGCGTTAGTTTTTAATTTATGTAGTGTTTGTTACAAATAAACTTTCAGGCGCGAATCAGCGCTCCTGTTACGTCGTTCTTCTTGGTCCCTGTTGGTTGGTTCACGCTGTAAGTAAACATGCAGTTGTACCTACGCGCCCATTTAGGGCCCATTCACACATGCGACTAGGCGAAGTCGTGCGACCGATTGCGACTGGCGACCAGAAAGCTACTCAAGACGAACACTGGCAAACGCGACCGACGAGTCGCTAAACCGCAGTGTCTCGCGATATGCCGTTCACGTCTGCTTGCAAGGTTATCGCCGCGTAAAATAAGCGTCAGCGTATGCGGACGTCCTGTTCCTTCGCATCTGATTGGTTCAGCTGTTCTGCGACTGCGGTCACGCGACTGAAATATCGAGCAGTGAGCGACTGGCCCGAAACGCTCGCCTTTCCAGAAAAGCGACCATTTGCGACTGCTCGCGACTGGTCGCGCGACCTCGCCGAGTCGCAATTGAATGGGCGCTTAGCTACGGTACTTCTGCCCAGAAAGAAGCGCGCGACTGGAGCCCGGTTGCCGCATGACGCGTATTTCAGCGTTCGCAGGAACTCTGCGCCAGGCATGTTGGATGCCTCGCGCAGGCTTTGCTGCGGCAACGCTAGATCGCGCCGAGTGTTCTCAGGGAAGCACGAGATAAGAATCCCGCTGCAGTAAACGCATCATACAACACTCTTTTCGACGGTGGCAACACGTTGGGTTGTTCTATTGGTTCAATGCTAAACATCATTACCGTCAACAGTCGTCGTGAGATCTGCGTCATATGCTCGTTTTTTCCGCCCATGCTGTCACAATGCCAGTGCGGTAACGAGGTACTAGGGCGTAAATACGTTAAATGTCCCACAGCTTGCACACTGCAGTGGTCTTATACTGCTTCAGACCGCACAATAACTTGCCGTGTTGCCGTATGCTTTCTTTACGGGACATTTGCCGCTGTCAGGCGGCAACCATTTAAGCTGTGTTTTCTGCTGTAACAGAAAGAGACTGGCAGAAAAAGTGAGCGTACGTGGAACCACAAATATAGGATTGTATGTTAAGCAATCTGCCGCTCAACAACTTGAATTTCTTCCAGAAAACAGAGTGAAGGCAAAAAGATATTGTTTATTTTTGCAGCTTTTAGTGGTGGAAACCGATGTATACAGTGCCAATTTTTATCAAATCTCTCTTAAGACCGTCGACTTTATCTATATAACATACTTGGTGAGTGCAGTGTTCCGCGAATCATCTGTGTCAATCGGTGATCTCTGAGTAATGCGCCACGTGTTGAAAAATAAAACACAAACCAATTTCGCGTTGAAAGAAGTGTATAAGAAAAGAGAAAGGTCGCATTAGTGGAAATGTTGATGTATTGACGTCAAATAAAAGGGATTCGTGCCGGACAACAATCAAAGGTCATTTGACCATATCAAGTCAGCCTCATCGCCTTAGCTTTTTTCGTTTTGATCAGCAGACGAAGTGCTGATGCCGTTTCCTCGAGGGTGACTCGGTCAGGCCGTACTTACTCTGCCGTTAGCTAGGACAATGCGAGGGTTTGTGGCACACCGTCAGTGCTTTCTGCCAATATTCGCAGCCATATCCCGAAAAGAGACAGTCGAAGTGCTTTAATTAATGATACAGATGCTGATATAATCTTCCTGACTGAAACTTGGATATCTGACAAAATTTCAACCCGTGAACTTTTTCAGTGCGAAAGACGATTCACCGTACATCGTTGTGACCGCACTGGCAGAACGGGTGGCGATGTCCTCATTGCCGTGAATGAATGCTTTCGATGTGCTCTTGTGAACATTCCATGCAATTTAAAAATAACGTGGTGTTGTATAACCATTTCTTTTACATAGATGGTTTTTGGAATTTGTTACCGCCCGCCTAACTCCAACGGCTCGTTTTCCCGTGCAATTCATGATTGCCTAAGCCAAAATTTCAGCCCGATTTCCCAGTATACCAGTTTTCCTTCTAGGTGATTTTAATTTTCCATCAATCCAATAGTCTCATTTATGTCCGCTTGCAGAACCTGCTTCCGTAAAACTAGTAGCTTCCTAAGCACATGCTTGAATTTCAACCTATCACAACTAGTCAGTATTCCCCCGACACGTGTTACTTCTAGGACATCATCCTTACTAGATTTGGTACTAACGTCATCCCCTGAAATTGTACAAACAATAACTCACTTGCCCAGGCTCAGTGATCACGACGTGCCACATCTTGCTATCTCTGCACCAACCGCTACGAAACAATCGTCAGCTACTCACAAGTGGTCCGCTTATGCCGTCGCAGCAAAAGTCTACTCCAATGCTTTAAAAGAAACTAAATTTAATTTCTATAACACCACGCCTCCATCGTTACTCAGAACGAATCCCAAACGCTTTTGGAACGTCGTGAAAAGCCGCGATAGTCAAGCTATAACTCTTACTAATGAATTAGGTGAGATAATCTCAAGCCATCATTGTGCATCTATACTTAACATCGCTTTCACCCATTCATTTTGCCCCACTCACTCTAAAGAAGAGAGAGAGAAAAAAGGTAAAGGAAAGAGAGGGAGGTTAACCAGAGGTTATCTCCGGTTGGCTACGCTGTACCGGGGGAGGGGTAAAGGGATGCGAAAGGAGAGAGAGAGAAAAAAATAAGTAAAAGTAAAAAAAAAGAAAAGAAAGAAAAGAAAATCGCGCACACACAAAAAACAACCGTTTCTGTGGGCACTGTCACGCAGTCTGCGAAGGCGTTCTCGTGTTGCATAGTGTCAACGTTTCTTCCTACGTAACACAGTGCAGAGTCACAATTTGTCACCGAGTCCGGTGTCTTTTAAATAATGCAGCAATGCCTTCAGGGAGGCTCGCGCCGTTGTTTGTGTAGGCCAGCTACCAAGGATGTTCTTTTCTGTTATTGGGCGTTTGTCCAGCTGATCAATCGTTGCTGAGAGTGCTGCTCTCTGCGGGTTGAAACGAGGGCACTCACAAAGAAGGTGTGCGATTGTTTCGTTGCAACCGCAGAATTCAGAAAGTGGGCTATTGGCCATTCCTATAAGAAAGGAGTACGCATTTGAAAATGCTACTCCAAGCCACATACGGACTAGAAGTGTGCAATCCCGTCGTGGAAGGTTGAATCTAATACGGAGCTGTAAATTAGGGTCCAGGGCATGAAGGCGTGCACTTGTGCAATCAGATGAATTCCACTGCATCAATGTTAGCTCACGCGCAAGCGCGGAAAGTTTTTTCGCTGCGTCGGCTCTCGAAAGAGGAATGGCAACGCAGTTGACACCATCATGGGCAAATCAGGCCGCTGCGTCCGCTCGATTATTGCCATGCATGCCAGAGTGACTAGGCAACCACTGATATATTATATCGTGCCTTTCATCTACTATGCGATAGTGTACTTGTCTGATCTCTGCGACGAGCTGCTCATGTGATCTATGGCGCAGTAGTGAGAGTAAACTCTGGAGGGCTGCCTTGGAGTCACAGAACATTGACCATGGATGGGGTGGTTCCTCCAGAATGAAATGAAGAGCCGCACGGAGGGCTACCAGTTCAGCAGATGTCGTTGAAGAGACATGTGACGTCTTTAGCTGTATCTTTACGGAGCTTGCTGGAATCACCACTGCGGCAGCTGAACTTGTAGCTGTGACTGAGCCATCGACATAAACATGTACGCGGCCACTGTGAACCTCATGTAAAAGTCCTAATGTGGCCTGTTTCGGGGCAAATGATGGCATGTGGGCTTTCTTCGTGGTTCCTGTGATGGTGAGGCGTATGTCAGGTTTGTGCAGGCACCATAACGGTGAGGATGGTCTTGCTGCAGGCATGTAGTTCGATGGCAACGAGGTACGATTGGCAGCAATTATACGACTGAAAGTTGTGTGTGGCCTTTCTCTTGGTAAAGATGCAAGATGGTGGGAAGGTAGTGGGGCACGTGCCGAATATGCGCCCTGAGCGCGTCGGTGGCTAAGTACGTTGATATTGGGTGATCTCGCGCTATGACAATCGTTGCCGCCGTAGACGCACATTTCGGAAGACCGAGACATGTCCTTAGGGCTTGAGCTTGTAGTCTCTGGAGTACACGCAGGTTTGTTTTGCAGGTGTTTCCTAGCACCGGGAGGCCGTATCTTGCGAAACCGAGGAGCAAGGCATTATAAAGCTGCAGCATTGACCGTACCGATGTGCCCCATGACTTTCCACCGAGGAAATTGAGGAGGTGTGTTATGGTCGTTAACCTCTTCTTTAGGTATGAAACGTGCGGGCTCCATGATAGGTCACGGTCGATAATTACCCCTAAAAAACGGTGTTTCCGTGCGTTTGCAATTGTTTGCCCATTGACACTTACAGAGTAAGGCCTCATTGCCTTCCGAGTGAATGGAACAAGGCAGCATTTCTCTCAAGACAGCTCTAAGTTATGTTTTCGTAAGAACAATGATGTTAACGTAGCTGCCTTTTGTAGCCTTGCTCGTACCTGCAGTCGTGTTACAGCAGACGCCCAGATGCAGATATCGTCAGCATAGATTGATACTCCAACGGTGTTGGGCAAGCATCTGACTAGGCCAACGAGCACTAAGTTGAATAGTGTCGGGCTCAACACCCCACCTTGTGGTACTCCACGCAATGTTTGGTAGTGAGTCGTGGCGCCATCCTCCGTCATCACGAAGCTATCTGTCTGTCGGTCAGATAGCTACATAGCCACTGAAAAGTGGCTATGTAGCTCACTCACTCTGGAAGCTGTACACCATTCATTGGACCTAGCTTCTTTCCAATAGAACCGATTTTACTCGACTGATCTAGTATCCGCTCCAATATTAACAATCTAAAAAGACCACCTTGTGGTACACCACCTTGTGGTACTCCACGGAATGTTTGGTAGTGAGTCGTGGCGCCATCCTCGGTCATCAGGAAGAAATGTCTGTCGGTCAGATAGCTACATAGCCACTGAAAAGTGGCTATGTAGCTCACTTACTCTGGAAGCTGTCCACCATTCATTGGACCTAGCTTCTTTCCAATAGAACCTACTTTCCAATAGAACCAATCAATAGAACTGATCTAGTATCAACTCCATTATTAACAATCTGAAAAGACCCTTTTAGTGTGGTATTGATAGCATTACGTCCAAATTCTTGCAGGCTACTACCGTATATAGTTCGATGATATTAAGCCTGACTTTTAAAAATCACTGAACGATAGCTCCTTACCCAGAGACTGGAAAAAAGGCAAGGTGGTACCACTTGATAAGTCCGGCGACACCTATAACCTATACAACTGCAGACCTATTTTCTTGACATCAGTACCATGTAAAATATTTGTACACATCATTTTCTCCCATCTTGTCAACTTTTTGGAATCAAACAGGTTCTTTCATAACAGTCAACATGGGTTCCGTAAGTCCTTCTTAACGTTTTGTAGCGAGCTCCATACTTTTCTAGACGGCGGCTCTTTAGTAGACTTTATATTTTTAGACTTTGCAAAAGGCCTTCGAGAGATTTAACCACCACTTACTTCTACTAAAGCTCGGCCAGCTAAACATTGATGCCCTGGTCTTCAACTGGATTCGAGAGTTTCTTTCTAACCGTACACAATATTTGGGCATTAATGATAATGACTCTCCTCAAGTTCCGGTCAGTTCAGGGGTACCTCAAGGCTCTGTTTTAGCACCCTTACATTTATTTATTTATATCAGTGATCTTCCTAACGAAATCGCAAGTTCCATGTGTCTATTTGATGCCGACTGTGTTATATACATGAAGATTGAAAGCACGAACGATACTTTAGCACTCCAGCATGATCTCAATAACACCACTGCAAGGTGCACGCTTTGGCTAATGAAATTAAACACGTCTAAATGCAAAACAATGAGAATTTCCCGTAACCAGTCAGCTTGCCCCGTCTACGTACTCAATCATTCTCCCCTTGACCCAGTAGTTTTTTTACAAATATCTCGGTGCGCATATTAGTAGCAATCTTTCTTGGAAAACACACATCGAATACATTACGGCTAAAGCCAACCGCATGCTTGGCTATCTCAGACGTAACTTTTCTGCAGCTCCACCGAAAATAAAACAATAACTCTACGTCACTTATGTCAGACCTAACCTCGAATACGCATGCTCGAAATGGGACCCTGGGCATGCTTCTCTAATAAACATCCTTGAAAGTATGCAAAATCGATCGGTCAAATTAATGCTTAACAATGATCATCTTACTGCTAGCGTTACTAACATGAAACTTGCTCTTGGCATTCCCCTTCTCTCTTCGCGAAGAAAATTATCTCGTCTCTTCCTCTTTCACAAAATCTACAATCATAACCACGAGCTCAATTCCCGGTACATTACACCAGCATCTTATATCTCCGCACGTGTCAATCATCGTTTCAAAGTTCATGTCCCTTCGCAGCGCACCGTCACCTACTCATACTCATTCTTGCCGAGAACATGTCTCGACTGGAACCGCCGTTTTCACACAGCACTTTATACAGGCCGTTTTCACACAGCACAGCACTTTTATACAGACCGTTTCACACAGCACTAACAAACGAATTATAAAGCTACTTCCAAACAGCGTCACCACCGCGTTGTCACCTACTGCTATTGTTTATTTTATTGCTTTTATTCCCTGTTTACGTTTTTTTATTCTTGTTACTTGATTTTTAAGTGTTTTTTTTTGCTTTGTTACTATTGTGCTCATTTACCTGTAGTTGCAGTATTTTTTGCGATATAACTGTATTCTTCACTTCTCCTTGTGTTTACTTTATATACTTTATATATACTGACATACTAAAGCCCCTCCTTTCTATAATGCTTCTTGTAAGCCCTGGGGGTATTAGTAAATAAATAAATAAATAAATAAATAAATAAATAAATAAATAAATAAATAAAAAGTGCGCAGGTTTCCGGACTGTTATTTTTGTGTTCTTCGCGGGGCGAAAGGATAGATTAGTTTATACCGTATAATTTGATGCACACCAGCGTGCATACGCCTCTCAGGCACCGCTGCACACTTAATAACCGTCTGACGTCTGCGAGTTTGTTTGACCACAGGTAAACTTCTTCTTCCTTGACTCATTCCACTGTGCGGCGTAGCTGTTTGCATGGTTTTGGTTATCGATATGTGAAAAATTAAGCGAGGAAGATAACCCACTTAGCGGCCTAACTATGTCACCGTCAGTAACTCACATCCATCCACTTGCACAAAAGCTCGGAAAGGGGCACCAGAGAGCACCGTGCAATCAATAAATTGGAAAGTGGAGCTTGAGGGCTCCGTCAATAAAGAATTTGTTATCCATCTCGGTGGTGCCGGCAATTCTTTTTTTTTTTGCGGTGCATAAAAAAAGTTTTTTTTTTTACGGTGCATAAAGCTCCATATTTCAATTTGTTGAGCACATGTGCGAGTCTCTGGTCCATGCATGTGCGTTCTTTGCTTTCGTCTTTTCATATTTTGTTATATAATAAACCTGCAGTAGTATGCCAAGTTTTTGCTGGGCTAACCTCCCTAATTATCGTTAAAATGTCTCTCACATGCGCGCACTACTTTCCCTATTTTTTTGAAATTACACTTTCGTTTTGACGCTTGGTCAGAATACGTAAATTAAATACGTGGTGGGTGAGCTACGGCGGTGTGAATAAGGCGCGATGACAGTTCGTCTTTAAGAGGCTATTGCCCCATGTTAGCGGTATTGCATAACGTAGCATTAACATTCTCACATGACCCAAATGCCAAATATCGTATATTTTGTTCATAGCATAGTGTTTACTCAAGCCTCCTTGATCACTGCGATGGAAAAAGAATTTCGCAGATTGCTTCCAATGAAAGAAATGCTGAGATCGATGTGAACCAAGCTGTGCACCGGAGTTCTCGCACACCCCAGCAGTACCAGCGGTCCATTTTGTAACTGCCGAAAATCTACCCAAGACATTGCGTGCACTTGACTATATATCCTATGCAAGAAATTCACAATATAGGAGCTTTATGCTTCCCTATATATCAGCTTTGTACTTCTCTACTCGCCGTTGTATCCGGGGGACGTTCTTTCTCTCTGCGTTGGCTCCGACACGGGCGTATCCAACGCCAGCGTCTAACAGTGCGCTCCGAGAGCGCATTGCGACAGCCTGGTTTTTCACTGATCTTTTGCATTCCATACCGACCATGCCGCCGCTGCCGCACGAAAACCGCACTAAACTAGTTTGAACTCCATCAGCTATGGTGTCTCTTGCCCAGCAGTGTTGTAGACAAAGGCTACCTACGGAAGGATGGCATCCCACATCTTGTGTTTTATGTGAGCGGGTATCGCTATAATGGAGGTGGTAATCTTACTCAGGCTATGCGGCAGGCCACTTATCTGTGGCTTGTAGGCGGTTGTCCAGGGCGGTCACTTGTCTGGCTATTTTGCAAGCGCGACAGAGTAACCTCCGCATAAGAGCCTTCCTTCGTCGGTATTCATTTTTTTTCTGGCGCACCATGTCATAGCCATCGACAGCAGCTGTCGGAGTTGAATGTTGAAGCGCTACTCTGTTACCTAATAGTAAATGTGCCCGAATGCCAAAGAACGTAGTTATGGTGAAATGCTGAATTTTCAATTATTCATCCATGCAGTATCTGAGCCGTCGGGCAGCGGAGGTCCCCATTAGCTTTGTCGGCGTGGTGTTCTTTTCAAATCTGGAGATTCCTCCTTTCCAGGAGGCGTCCGGGGTAACGACGTAGACCTGGGCCGGTATTTTGTAGCGATGCCTTTCCGGTGCTAATTCCTTTTCGCGCTTATCGCGCTTTGTCAGTGGTCAGAGCAACGGTCCGCTGGCGTTATCAACGGGATCAGCCGGCCGTGAGCGGTGGATGATAAGACTAGTATCGAATAAGTGATAAGGCATCACTACAAAATACCGGCCCTGTATCTCGTTCTGCTTGTTTGCCAGGCATAGTACCTTCATCAGCTGCAATGTTACCACTAGTTCTTAGTCCAGTGTACTTCGACCACTGCTACGTTTTTTCCCACGCCTACAAAACTAGCTCTTCGAGATAATCGCCACGTGTTTATTATGATGATGAATTGCATACCATGTCACGTACCCCCAAATGGGGATTGGCGATAAAGAAGCCAAAGATTTGCCTTTAAGCCAAAAATGTGGGAATAAAAAGCGCAATTTTATATATTTTCTTCAACCACTTTGCTTCACGTAGATTTCAAAATGCGGATTGGACCTGCCAAATTTTAAAGCGAAGCTTTCTTTGCATCTTCCCAGACTTTCTAGGCGCTGCTACTGTGATGGCCTTGCCGCTGTGTTGTGCAAGAAACCCAGTGGCACCCTCGGTTTCTTGCAACACTACCAGATGGCGCTCACCTCCAGGTCTCGCGCGCGCTGCTGGGTTTCTTGCAACACCACCAGATAGCGTTCGCCTCCGCGCATCACTGCTGGTGCCACCGTGGCAGCGTGAGTGAGTGCGTCAAATAACTTTATTTAGGTCGAGAGAAGACACAAGGGAGACCCCGCGCCATCTAGCTAGTCCCACGTATTGACCGCCAAGCCGAGCTTTTCACAGTTTCTGCAAGGCGCGTGCTGCGCTTGCTTTCCAATGAAACAAAAATGCAGGCGCTGGGCTGTGGAGGTCGCGTGCCTGTGACATTGTAAACATTACAATCGCCCATAGCCTGAAGAGAGCGCTTGGAGCTGGCGCCTGAACAACGTGCTGGTAACGTATGCAGAAGGAGAACGTAGACAGCGCGCCAGCAAAATGGCTCCAAAGCGTGCACTCAGCGTCAAGGACATGTGCACCCAAACCCGTAAGAAGCGTCACGCGGAATAGAGCGCCTTCGCTAAGCAGTGAACCGTGGTGCAGACCGCGAATGTATATATAAAATATATACATACAATTATGATATTAAATTGGTGGTTATTCACTGTCACAACAATGTTACAATGCCTTCCTTTCTTTACCTTCATTTTATTGCGTTTATTTTATTCTATTCCTTCCAGTGAACCTACCTCGGCTTGTTCTGTTTAGGCTGTCTTTTTGCTATCCATCCTTTTTCATATTTTTAAGCCGTGTTTACATGAATGCGAGAGTGGCGCATCGCATAATGCACCAGAGAGGGTAGATTTAGGGGCACGAGTCGACTCACCCGTTAGTTAATGCGCTACATGTAAACGGAACCGCATCGCCTTCTCAAATGCACTTGGAAATGCCATGCGCTTCTTTCGCTTTCACGTAAATACGGCTATAGAGATTTAAGGCTTTTGCCTTAAAATAAAGGCCTCATAAAAAGGTCAAGTTGACCATGAAGCCAAGTAAAGGAAAATTATGACTGACGTCAGATAAACGTCAACTGAGCGTATTAGTTCGGCGTCATCCCGCTCTTTATACATCTGTCGTCAGCATCAAGGAATGTGGGATGCCAGAATGTGTGTGTCTCTGTTTATATTTCTATCGAGCACACCACGTGCAAATACCCTATAGCTCTAGGCTTGACAGTGAGCTTCAGAAAATGTACTGCGCATCGATTTCGCCGTTCGTTTTGCATACAAGGACCTGGAGCAAGGAATTGAGAATTTCATCATCGGCTTGCCCGATGGAGCTTCTTCGACCCCGTATAACCTCCTTTTTGGCCGCATATAGCCCTTATTGTTCTTCAGGACCTTATCCATCCGCGACGAACCATTACCAACCACGATGAGACCCATAGAACCCCTGCTCACTAGTTAACAAAATTATCAACTCACTGACTGCTTATCTGTCTTAGCGTGACGTGAAGCGCATGCACTCTCAGAGATCGGTGGCATTTCGGTCGGTGAAGGAACGCCATGGAGTTAATATAAGCTACTCTAGAGGAAAAGCTCCCCATAGCGCACATGTATTGAACTCAGGAACCACAAGGGCGCCGCCATGTTGCTACTCTGTGCAGGCGCGCAGGCGCAGAAGACGAGATGCGACTCAGACGAGGCGCGCATTCAAACCGACCCCGAGCCTCTACGGTATGATAGCGCCATCTAGTTAAAGCACCTGCAAACGCAGCCTTTTAGGCACCGTAAATGTTACATAAAGTTTTTTTTAAAAAACCATTCGTCCAGCAGCGGCAATACGACCAGCAGTGGCAGCACGCTGCTGCTGGTCGTATTGCCCTTTCTTTTCCCTTTCCGCCCCTCGTATTCACGCTGCTCCTCGGGAGTCCTAAGTATGCGTTGCCTACCCATAGCGATGCTGCAACAACAATAAAATCAGTTGCTAGGCTCGTTTATTTATATATGAAAGGCTAGTGACGTCTGCCCCTCCCGTCACAAGCTGCCGTCGCTGCAGCATCTTGCGCAACAGTAACCTTCACCGTGAAACGTCTGCGGAGAGTGCTACGTGCTTCGCATTGTTAGCAGGAGTACGTTATCATCAATGTCGTGGTTTGGATGCTTGTTTTGTGCTTGTTTTTGAAACGAATGCTTCGCTGTATGTTGTATGCGTGATACCAAAGAATGTAGGCACTTATTGCTTCAAGTGCTGGAGGTTTTTTTTTTTCCGTGAGGACGACGCCGTGAAAGCTCCCGACCAAGCAGAGTCTAACCGCTTCGCTGTAAAAAGGAAAATATTGTCTCGTTGAGTGACGGTGAACCACCCCAGGGGTACAACGGAAGTCACGAAACTAACTGTTTATATGGCCAACCTGTGCCCAGAAAAACGAGTAACACAATAAAAGCGGTGACCACAGTCGTGAATTGTCTAAATTTAGTGAATGGTTCAAGCGCGTCCGCTTTTGTACATGACTCGTCGAAGGTTCTAGCATAATCGCTGGTGCTCTAATACCTTCAAGAAAGACAACACGATTCGAGTCCCGCATACAGTCTGATCACACAATGTCCGGCGAGAACATAGACAACAGATAGAATCAATGATAACGTTCGAATAAGTTTGAAATCATGCAGGAATGCCTTGCGCTGAGCGATAACTTAGGGCTGTTAGCAGGTGAAATATTGTGCTCGGAAAAGTAATAGACAAGAATACGTGTACATGTTCTCTTTTTAAACGTATCGGCCCGATGCCAAGCTTTTTCAGAGAAAATGATTCATCGCGTACAGAAGGTACGACGATACATCGCAAACAACATTTTTAGCATCGTATTGGAAATGTCATCCAGAGCTAGGGCTGAGATATGTAAAAAAGTCATGATATTTGAAAGCTCAGACATCGTGATTTTCATAAAGTCATCAGCGATGGCAGGCCTGTAGTGTTCATAAGGCCATATCTATGTAAACATCGTTCAAGGCTCTTTCCCAAGAATTTTAGAGAAGCAGATCTCTGATAAGGCAAGATAATTATAGAAGGAAAATTTGACAGGTGTTGGAATAAACTCTCAAGACCGATCGAATTTCAGAAGTGTCTTTTACTAGTAGTCTTAGAGAGAAAGTCTTGACCTTTTTCATCTCGCTCATCTTTGGCATTCAAAATTGTTCACTTGAATGCAGCAGCTACGATTATATGCCCAATACAGTTATTCGAAAATTTTTTGTAAAGAATATTTTTTTTCAATATGCCTTTCCTTGTTTATACTATTGTGTGCTGTGTAATTTTAGCCACATACAAGAATAATTTGATGGGCGCCGGTCAAAACACAGGCGAATAATCATGTACACTCATAATATGGCTTCGCTTCGTTATTCCTCCAGATTGTTCGGTTTAGGTTCCACCCCGCATGAAACATTAACGCGCTCAAAGCCGTTTCAGATCATTTCGAACCGGTTCAAATGGTCATTGTTCTAGTTTGAGACATTTTCGAAAGTTCTTTCGGTTTGTGTAGGCTAGAAAATAATAAATTTGTAACGTTATATTACGTAGGATCGAAAGCGATATCAAAGTTTATTATTGCGCTGAAGCTTTTCTTATTGCTTTCTACCAATGCGTGGGTGTGACACCTCGGAGAGAAGCAGCACAGTAGGCAACATGTGCTGTACTGGAGAGACAGCACCCTGGTAACTAGCAGGCATCTGCGAACGCTGAGGTGATGAGGAACGTTGCTACCTGCTTTGCAAGCGTCGAACCTTGATGGCGCACGAAACGAGACCAAAGGAAAATGACTTGCTTTTTAGCTTGAAGTTTACTGTCGATTTCTCTCAGACCAGTATGCACATCACACAGGCATGCACACTACTGTTCGAAATAACAGCGCTCCTTTCAGCAGCGGGAGGGAGAACGCTGCCCCCGCTGTGGCAGAGTCGATTGAACGGAATGCGCCGGTGCCATGCGGTGCATCTCAGGATCAATATTTCACTCTGTAAAGGAACACGCGTTTTTCGTAACCCTCCAAGTGTGGGCTAACCATGCTGCGTCCATCCCAAGACTGCAGAACGGCACGTACGCGTTTCGAGTGTCTGTATCTAATACGAGTTCCTGCGTTAGCAAAAGCTCGCAACTACAGACGTTCCTAACACAGAAAGTAAAAAAATACAAACAAACAAAGGAAATACTCAACCCATGTACTCTGGTATTTGGTTTAAGCGAGGCTTGTATTGATGCTGGCAAAGAAGGCTGTTCTTGTTCATCGAGGAACACATGCATACAGTACTGGGGGTGGAACCGGCATAACGTACATGAAACATACATAATTGAAATGCGTGTCACTAACCTGCGCGAAGAGCAATAAATGCGTGAGCGGCAACGCCATTTCGGTATCGCCGGTTTCACGCCCCCCGTTCATAGCATAGTCTCGAATAAATGCTCTGAAATGGCCGGCTAGTCCCAAAAACTAAGCGATGTGAATGGACGTCAGGTGGCTTCAGAAGCTTAGCGATGCGTGCCACAGACTCTTCTTTGGTATTCTTAGTAGTACCATCCAAAACTCGACCCAAAAAAAGTTACTTTGTTTTTGGAGAACTCACGTGAAGTTTACCATTAGCGTGGCATCGGACAAGGCACTGAGAACGTGCGGAAGGTGCTCTTCATGTTGCTGTTCGCTCTTAGAGTGTACAATGATGTCGACTACATATACATTGCAGAAGCGACCAATAAAAGGGTTCAGGACTGTATTCATCATCTTCTGAAACCAACTGGGAGAGTTTTTCCAACCAAACGAACGACGATTATATTCACAAATGTCAAGTGGTGTCACAAAGCCGGTGTGTTGCTTGGCTTCTTCTTGAAGTGGCATTTGCCAGAAACCTTTGCAGAGATTTGTCGTGGAAAACCAGGTACAGCCACATGTTCCGTCAATGATGCGGTCTATTCGAGGCATTGGAAATGGCATCAGATGCGTCTGGTTGTTGATCACTCTATAGTCAGTGCACAGGCTGAGGCTACTGTCTTCTTTTGGAGTGATGGTGATTGGCGATGCAAACGGCGATACAGATGGACGGATGATATCAGCATCTAACGTCTCTTTAAGCCATGTCTTCTTTTCTCTCGATAGGTTGTATGGCTTCTTCCGGACTATAGTAGTGTCGTGTAATTTAAAGAGGACTTCAAACTTGGTGGTACCAGTAAGGTAGCCTCCCAAGCAGAACAATTTCGGGTAGTTTCTGAATGCTCTCTCCATTTTCCGGCGTGCGAATTCGGTTTGCATCACTCAAAAGTTTGGAATTATCTTCATCGGGGCTTACAGACAGTGTAGTCCCAATGAATATTTAGCCTCAACGATTTCATGTCCGGGCGAGAGAGAAGTACGTCTTATTCGACACCTTCTATCACCAAGGCAAGAACTTCCGCGTACTGCGACTGATATTTTAGCCTTAAGCATATCCATTCGCAGTGCTCCTTCTCATAACCGTCATAACTTCGTACAATTACTGATCTGCCTGTGAATAAGTCTTCGGAATTTGCTCTGCTTCACTTGAGTATTGATATAGAAGCTCCACTTCGACAAGAGCTCGCAGGTTCTGTCCGTTCAGTTCAAGTTGTGTGTGAAGCAAACTTGAAGAAATCAGTAAGATGGTCACGTTTCGTTTCGATTGAACACGCTGGCGCTTTTGGGTCATTTGCTTCTGTTTGAATAGAGCTGATGACTTAACGGCGTCACAGGGTTCTGAGTCGGTCTCACGAAGTGTAATATTTGCACTATCTAAGTTGTGGCGACCTTGCATTGGAGTTGCTCGCCTGAGAATCGCACTGTCCGTGAAGATCTGGCCGGATCTTGCAGCTCGTCTTAGACCAGTAGTTAGGGAATACTTGTAGCATCTGTAGTAGAGCCTGGAGAGTTTCCGGTCCTTTTATTTGCGCATGCCGTTGCAAATCTCTCGAGAGACCATGAATTACAACCGCAAAGACAGATCTTAATGGCAACTCTGGTTCAGGAAGTCGAAGCAGTCGCAGCTTCTCAAGAATGTAGTCAAGCGGGGAACCATATCTAAAGCGCTAAAACAGCGCCTTGTCCCATCGCTGTACGTTATTTCTTCGGAATGTAAACAGGAACATCTATTTCCACATGCACCAAGGTTCGCTAACGTGCTCTAAGAACCTCAACTCATGCCACTTTCTCGCTACACCACTGAGAAATCGTCCCATGTTTAAGACTCTGTCTTAGTCAGACAGCCACCCGTTGTATTTTGCCGCGGCCTCATAAAAAGGGATTCATCTTTCTGGGTTATCAGAAGACACGTCAAAAGTTTCTGGCCGTAAAATTTCTACTGGGTGATTTCTCTTGTGGCGTAAAGCTGACACGAGAGTTGGCGCCATGGCATTCTGTTACGATAATTATTGTTGCATCGCTTTGGCCCGAATAATTGTTCATGTCTCGTCATATGACGCTGCGCGACCGAATGGTCTTCCGAGTACGAGCTGGTTAAACAGGCCCACCGGGATATTCACCTTCACCGAATCTCGTTTAACAAGCTCTTCGGGCGACAAAGACGCTCGATCCAGGAGCTCATCCGTTGTTCTGTCGACGGGGAGGTCGATCAGATAATCATCCTGGACTTGGTAGCCTTTGAATAGCACTCGGTAGTTGTACTTGTAGCCGAAAAGAAGTCCCGCACATATTTTGTTCACTTGTCGGCTGCGCCAAAATATGTAATAAGCCCGCACACATCAAATAGGTAAAACAAGCATCCCATGTCGCCATTACTAACTTCTTTATTCTCTTTTTCCATTCTCCCGCTCCCTCCGATGTTCTCAGACTTCTCCTTCGGTAGGCTTCAAAAGTGTTTGTCAGACAAAGTCCACTAAAAAGTTCCAGCCGACCTTACTACTTTCGCAAGAAAAAATAACGTCATTATAGAAGCTCCGCACATTGACGTGTCCATACATATGTCGCATATGGCAGAGAAATGTCAATCTAAGAACCTTAATAATGTATGCTTTGTATGCGGAAGATATTCTTTAAACAACACGTGGAATTATTTTACACACACAATATATATATATATATATATATATATTGCTAGAAACAAGTAGTAGAGAGCAGTTTGTTCTGCGAAAACACATGCCACTCTTCCTTGTTCTGAAAGCAAGGCTATAGTGAAGAGAGTGCTTCTGCTAGTGCGTACCTGTGACATGAAGTATTTTTGTGTTGGCGCATTAAATTTTACCTACTTTACTGTAATATGTATTTCATTTTGCTGCTGCGCAATATCTACGTATGCATCAGCAAATGGGACACTCGCAAGAGGAGGTCAAGAGCTTAATCTGTGGATGGTAAGCCTTTCGTAAACTTATTTTCCGTCCTATTTTCAGGATATGCCAGTTGCAGAAGCAGTTGGCTAAACTGGGCACTAAAAACGCGCAGCTCTACAGTCAGCTTCTCAATCATCATTAAAGCTATATATATATATATATATATATATATATATATATGTATATATATGTGTGTGTGTGTGTGTGTGTTGCGTATGACCGAGCAGAAAGGAAACCAAGGGGCCCGATTTGTATTGATCATATCAGAAGAAGCCAACAAACGATGACACCAAGGGCAACATATGGGAAATTGTACGTACTAATTGAATTACATGATAAATATAATGGAAATGAAAATGGATGAAAAAAACAACTGTCCGCAGGTGGGGAACGATCCCACGTCTTCGCATTACGCGTGCTATGCTCTTACCATTGAGCTACCGTGGAGCCGTTTTCGCATCCATTTTCTGGGGTATTTATGTTTTTGGAACTAGAACTAACCCTGGGAGTGTTAGCCAGCGCTACCACTCACAAACCTGTGACATTCTAGCCTATAGGTTTTAACATGATCGCCGAGCCATTTATTGTCAATTCAAGGATGTACCGAACTTTTACCCCTGTAGCACTGCTTCACCACCTATTAACCGAACAGAAACGTCTCAAGAAAAACGTTCAGTCAGCGGAATGAAACCATAATCGATCTACATTTAGATGGAGGCCTAGAGTATAGGCCACTCGAATGCGATTAGCGGATGAGTTCTCGCTGCGCTGCAATCAGCACTTTAAAAATCATACCATGGATTTTAAACGCGTCTACAAAAGTGCTTTAGAAGAAAGAATCTGCCAGCGGAATTAATCTGTTTTCGACATATTGCGTGACACTGTTGTCGGAATTAAGTGCCTAAAGTGCAATTTGCGATAAACGAGGCATCGCTCAGAGATCGATTTTTTTACAAAATGCTTCCCATATACTAACGCCGACCGCACCAACTCAGGGTGGGCTTCGCCGCAGTATTCCATGTTCCGGATTCCTGGACTTGTCCATGAAGTGTTGCGGAAGAAAAGCGTGCAATGAAGCATCTGCAAACTTGCAGCAGCTACACCAGTAGAGCTATAATTAAAAATAACCTATCTAAGTATCCTAAGAACATACAAATGGCAAGTAACGTACAAGACGAAACTGTTTCGCTAATATCTTGTTTCTGTATCACCAATACGTGTCACTCGAGTGTCTTCTATCTGTATAATGATACCAATGCAAATTACTTTAGCCAGCCCTGAACACAGCATGGGTGTGCGCGATGACTCTGGCGGCTATTTGGAAGCGCATTACTAAAAATGGTGTTGTCAGCCGTTGCAAGAGACAGATGAAAGCTATAGAGACGTATAATTATCCAGAAGCTCGATCACTGTACCGAAGCAACAAAGTGAAGTTCAAGGACGACACAGGCGAGGGCAGCAATAAAATGCTCCCCTTCACCCGTCTCATTCTAAGCACTTGCAGAGTGAAAACTGAGGTAGATTACAGGCTATACACAATAGGTGCGACGACAACGCATCGATTTTAGCATATGTCATTCAAAGTAGGAGGCAGGAGGAGTTTTCATATTAAAAGAAATATTTCTCATCAAGTCGTGATTCGCCTTCCATTATTAATACGCCGGCGGCACTAAACGCAGAAAAAACAGTAGAAGCACCCATAGGGCTTTTTATTTTACGCCCATAGTAACGATATAGACCTTGAGGGATCTTGTTAAGGATCGCTTGCTTGTGCTACGGATGACCGAAAGGCGTGTGACCAAGATCGCGAGGAAGTGCTATTGTTTCGGCATAATATTATAGAAGCATTATTATTGAAGTTGCTTCATCATAACCTCTTACCGCGCCGGCAATTTCTGCATCAGCCTCCTCCGTTCCAATCGTTAATTGTTGACCGTATATTGCCTAATACGATAATTAAAGCAATATGATCTAAGGTTTCTTGAGTGATTGTATATTTAAAAAAAACACTACCAGTCCAAGTATGAGTAGACGCCTAACTTTAGGACAGCGTTGGTGAGACTATATTATATGATGTGAACAAGCGCTTAATGAGCTGTAATACGACGGCTTTATCATAGCCTTGCGCAGGCAATCTGCGCGATGGTTGAAGACATCGGACGACGAGGCGGAGTCTGAACTGCCAGAATGCACCCCGAAACGGTCACTCGCAGTTGTTGAAAAATATTTCAACATCACCGCCTACCTTCAGTGCGCCGAATAAATCGTGACGCTTGCCGGCTTACGCATACTAACCATCGACAGCATCGACACGCAATTCTAAAGCCTCCGACGACACCGTCGGAAATCTCATACCTAGTGGCCCTTTTTTCGGCTTGCATGGGAATAGGTCGGGGACGGTCTATAGAAAACAAGCATACTTTTTCAGGCCATGCAATATTCTGCGAGAGCGTTGCACCCTATACGGCGAGTTTCTGCACGGATGGATTTTTAAAGGAAAACTTTTATTGCCTTTTCCTTCACTTGCCTGCTGCAGCTGCTTCTGCAGTATGGCTAGAAGTGCCTTGTACACACGCATCAGCGTACCTGCTAAGGAGCTGTCTGCTTAAAACGCAGGGGTGTATACAGCAGGCTAAGCACAATGAACATCAAGCTATCCAGACCCTTAATGGCGTGCTGACAAACAACCACAACTAAAAGCTTTCTTTGCCACTTCCTGCGACATATACATCGCTGCTACTGTTGCTGCTTTGTACCCTACATCGGGGTGTGGTTGAAACTGAGTGGAGTGTGCATGGCATGGGTGCGGGAGAGGTGTCTATACGAGACATTTCCAAGAAACTGCAGCGGCGCCGTCTCAGTTCCCCGAGGAGCTCCCTGGCCGTAGCCATAATGCCCTCTGGAATTTCCTGGTCGTCGACACAATGCCGTCCGGACGGCTGTAATTACGAATGAAACCCCATCAATCACTAGCTCAACGTAGAATGATTTGCAGATAAAAATTTCTCTACTTACTTTATCACGGCTCCTATCCTTTACCACAAGCAACATACATTCAAGCACCATTAGGACTTTCTGCCCGAACGAATAATAATAAATCAATACGGTCCCATCCCAGTCATAATAACACTTACAAGTACTCTTTATTCCCACAAGCCATTTCCCATTAGAAAATGCTACCCTCTGGTGTTGTAAACTGCTCATCTGTCAATGGATTTCTCGACAGTATTCAGAACCTGGAATTCGAGTAGTAGTAAAGTGACTGATGTTATCTGTATTTCATATGCAGCCTCTTGCCGCTGCATATTTGTCGTAAACGTTGCTTTTCCTGCTTGTACAAACCACTCCTTTAAGCAGAGCCTGTGTATTTACTGAATATGTTTACTTTTGTGCGTGCTTATGTTCTTTGTTTGGATATAGTGGTTGCATTTTTTTTTTCTCTTGCATTGCTTCTTTCTGTACTATATTCTATGTTGCAACCATTCCTGCATGGACCTGAGGAAGGTATGCAGAATTGTAAAATAAATAAATAAATAAATAAATAAATAAATAAATAAATAAATAAAAGCATTGCAGATGTTGCAATGCTAACCTCGGTACTCACGCGCAAAAGGCCTAAGCTACTCTCTGGCTCATACAAGCCAACTTGTAATAATGGAAGGATCGCAAGAAAAAGAAAGGCACTGTCAGAAAGCGTGCTTCGTTTGCGGTCTCTTCAATAAAAGAAACACGACTACTATTGCTGAGGAGAAGTCCTATCGTCTATGAAGCGAAGGCTACGGTGGCGGAGCTTCTGCACATGACCGTACTCGTAGGCAATGTAATCCGGGCAAGGTCGGCACTGGTTTTGATCTCTCCGACCTACACAATTCTTTACATCCGTGAAGGCAGAAATAATTGACTGGTGTGAATCAATCAGTCTTTATCCACATCTGACAAGTACCTAGTTCTGAACAGCGAGCAATGACAGCGTGCGTTAGAGCCACGACGTGGTCATGTGACGTCGCCATCGGTTTGACTTGGATGCGAAGTCGACACTTCCGTTGGTAGAGTCGGTGCCGCAGTCAGCTCGCTCACTCGTTTGTAAATGCCGATGGTTTCCATTTCCAGATGGGTCCCCTTGGTTTCCGCGTCGACGCTGCGATATTTGGTTTAAATGCGTAAGCATTTCTATGCCTACCCAATGAGAAAACCCGTCCGTCCGTCACGTAAGGCGATGGCTTTCCGGATAGCGCTCGCAGCAGCGAGGCAATTTACATCTGTGCTGCCTGTTGCTTCAACACAAACCATGCGGCGAGAACACAGCACACGTGAACCTATCAGTACTCGGCGGCCTCTGTCTCCGTCGCAGACCCCTTTCAGGACAGGACCCGCGCGGCCACACCACACGCAGCCACCGCCGGACTACGGTTGAGGACGGTTGGTAATGGTTGGACGCTGATGGGTAAGGTGATAATGGCTCATAGAGATCGGGACGTCATCAGCGCCTCTGGCGCCGTCACCTGCAGTAGTTTGCTTGCGGCATCAATTTACCTTGCCGCAGCAATTCGTGTCGCCGCTGCGCAGTCGCTTATACTCGTCGGATGGAGTTTCATAACACTGATAACTTCACCGAGCTGTGTGAAGATGACCAAGTTGCACACTGTTTTTATGCTTACTTAGACAACTCCCAGAAGAGTTTCTGCGTGAACTTTCTTTTTTTCACCATCGGTATAGGAAACGTCTACTTTTGCCAGCTTTTTGCAGCCTATCCACTGCAAAGCATCCATTTTGTGGGCTTCAACAGTCTTTTGTTGCTGAAGCTCGCCAACAACTCCTCAGAGTAGTTGATTGCTGTGTCAACAAGTGACGAACACTCAACAGAAGACGCGGGCGCCTTTCTTGCCTTTGAGGAATAGTGAAAAGTGCGGCGGTCTTGGGTGGGCGAAAACTCTAAAGGTCAAATTCAAATTACAATAAAATACCAGTAGCAGACTTGTTAATGTTCCGTATTGTTGAAAAATAGGCGCTGTAACAAAGAAAAAAATATATTTTTCTATTTCCCACGTAAGTGAACGTGAACAAAACGCGGGACTACGTCCAGCAGTGGTGAAAGAGGCGCGGTTTCGTTGCGTGAACTTCGCTTCATAGCGAGGAACGGTTGTCCGCGAGTATACGGATAGTGACAGTTGCTGATAACTCTGATATATAGCTTAAATATGAAAACCACGTACGTGGAAAGACGTCGTTTATTGTCTAACGTTTCTGCTAGCAGGAAAGCAGACTGTGCACACACACCACACACACACACACACACACACACACACACACACAATATATATATATATATATATATATATATATATATAGTAAGGGTATGCGAAAGTGTCGTGCGGTATGTTTCGTTCTGCTATTTCTGAAAAATATACGCTCGGCAAGGTTGTCCGCGCGGGCAACTGACGCATGGCATGCAGACGCAAAGCCACACTAAATGACCGCGGCGTGAATACAATACACAAGCGGCGGCCCTGCAAATCAACACTTCAGCCACGATGCCCCAACTTTGCAGCGCCGGGTGATAACACTGGCCACGATGCGTGACAGAATCCCTGGGGGCCAGCGAGCACTGGTCCCTCGGCCTTCCGACGTATGGGCCGTCCGAAACATCCGACGCTTCAATAAACAGAGTTATCCCTCTCAGGCATGATGCGATGCGCCGTGTGAGGCAATGAAAGCGCTACAGTTCTCGCAGGCAATGGCGTACAACAATGCCTCGAGCAAACACGTCTCGCTGTGCGCGCGGTGTACTAGGTAAAGACGCCAAGTGGTGCACGCAATGCACCATTTAACTTGTCACGGCTGTCGTATGCAGTCAATATCACCGCCGAATTTCGCTAATGAACACATCACCGCCAACAGAACCACATTACAATTTAGAGGGAAAGCCAGGGAAACAGTGGGATTGCTATTTCAATATTTGTTCCAGTATGCACTACTGGGGAGTATCCATAATTATTTGTGTTATATTTATGGACATGCATTTGCTAAATCTTAGGCATAATATTTCCACCAAGACTTCACTGACGTATTTCCGTCACGGAAATACGTCATAGAACATAATACAAAGAAAGAAACCAGAAGAAAAAGTTCCACAAACATGCAAAATTTGGGAATCGAACCCACGACCTCTCGGCCCGCGACGATAGATCGCCGAGCGTTTAACCCATTGCGCCACAAACGCATTCGCAGAGAGCTACACAGACGCGCCTTATATATCTAACACTCCTCCGTGTACCCGCGCTCTTGCTCGGGGCGGTGCCGCCGCCTATGAGCAGAAAAGAGAAGTACTGCATTATGACACTAAAGCCCGGGATACATGGAGCGAACTTTCTCGACGAACTTCACGCGTCAAGTAACGACGCGGCGACACGACGCAGGATGTTTGCTGTGTTGCAATACATGCGGCGAACGCCGCCGCGCGTTGGCCGCCGTGTTGGCGGCGGTCCCGGCCGCCCGCTTCGAACTGAATTTGGCGTTGTCCTTGTAGAATTCACTTAGTTGGAAGCAAATGACTGCGTAAACGGCTTTCGCTTAGTCTCAGGCCGCTTCGACGACAGAGTATTATGGATAACCTTGAGTAGTTTTCGAGATCGCTTCTCGTTTCGAACGCGTCTAAGCCTAGCGAAAGAAATATCCGATGCCAACGCCATCTATCGGGGAAGTCGGGAGATAGGCATGACGACAGCATGTGGCCTCTGAGATCAGAAGATTTCTGTTGAAGGTTGTTGTAGAGAGCTTGCACTGCTTGTCTGTTTCCTCGCAGATCAGCGGATATGGGATGTACAAATACAACGCGATTCCTGAGAGATCATACTAGGAACTACTCAATCGGTGCAGAGACATGCAGACACGGCAACACCAACGCGATTGCAGACGACGCGAAAAGGCGCGCGCGCGCGAAACACCAGCATGCATTGCGACCGGAACTAGTGCCTCCTGATTGGCTGTCGTCCACCGCTGCGCGCTAGACGCTTCCGGCGGCGGCGTTCGCCCGACGAAAATGTTTGGACAGGCAGATCGGCTGCGGACGGCAAATTTCTTGACGCCGGCCGTCGGACGTTCGCCGCCCGACGAAGTTCTTCGCTCGGACGCCGGTTATTCGCTCCATGTATTCCGGCCTTAACGCGCACCGACAGTGAACGCTTCGGTGGTCTCAGTACTACGACGCCTCGATGCCAGCATTCGAAGGGACGCTGGCATCAAGAAGCACTACCAACGCCACCTAGGTGGCGTTCACCGTACTCAGCACAGCGGAGCGTGGCCTCCGCAATTAGCTCTGAAAATGTTTCTGAAGTTGATCGCGGAGGCTGCAATTGCGACGCGCTGTACGCGCTGATTTGACTCGGTGACGATTCAGTTACGTGCTTTGTCTTGCGC
Source organism: Dermacentor silvarum (assembly GCF_013339745.2). NCBI lineage: Eukaryota > Metazoa > Arthropoda > Arachnida > Ixodida > Ixodidae > Dermacentor > Dermacentor silvarum. Next base: position 60,844,439 of record NC_051162.1, read on the forward strand.
GTTGTATTAGTGTGTCAGTTACGTGCTTCGTCTTTCGCGTTGTGCTAGCGTGTGCAGCGTAGTGCAGCTTCCATATGCACGACGGTTGCTCATGGTCATCGACGTTGGTAGTCGTGATGGAGGAGACGTGCCACCAGGCGTCAGCGTGGGTGTATCAACGCCTAAGGGCTTTGCTTATTTGTTCGCTTTATTAGTTTCTATTCTGTTTTCTCTTCCTGCCAATTGTTTGTAATACGTTTGTATTAACCCACCATGCTAAAATTCTATTTTGGGATTGCAGTATCTATAAACTAAATAAATAAATAATACCATGTTTGCCGTTATTCTCGCAGGTACTCAACACAAGTGAGCCTCTTTACTTGTACTACACCAGTCAAAAGATTTCCAATCTTGAGGAGTGCCAGGGTGACGCATGCATTGAGGAAATGTACACGTGTGCGCATATGCGTAAAGTGAACCTCACTGAAACAACGTACAATTTCACAGAGTCGTTTCTTAATTTATCACAAATATGGTAAGACTCTTTCGTTCAATTGTTACTATGGATGATGTTATGAACTAACCGTGCTGTTTGCCGCTCATACACTTCAACAAGAAAAAAGAAAGCGTCGACCAAGTGTCGACGTTAAAGGGGACAATGTCGACGCAAGTGGTCGTTGCAATGAGACGATGGTGATCTTGAATATGGGGCCACGGCACGATTCACGCTTTTGCGTTACACGGTGCTCCACGAGCTTCGGAAGTTCGTGCGCAGCTGGCATGCTCTTTGGCGAGATGGGCTTTAGGCGCGTCGGCGCACAAACTCAGCCATCGAGCACGCAATCTCTGCGGGCTTGCATTAGGGGCGCTTACATTTCCTTTCTTCATCGTCGACTGCTATCTTGCGACGCACCGGGGTGTTGCCGTTAAGAACCTCGAGCACAGTATGAGCTGCCCTACCGTGCAAAGGCTGCGTCAAAGTCGGCTAATTGCTCGTTCAGGAGTGTTATTCACCTGACAATTGGGCATAACCAAGGAATTTTTTTTCAAACTTCCTTGGGCATAACCTGCATAACAATTTCAGGCACATAGAGATTATTCTTAAATAAAAAAAAAACGTTCCACTTCGTGAACGCGGGTTAAGCGCAAGCGTATGTGTGCCATTCCTACATACTTGCGAGATCAATGACATCGACACTTCAGGCGCATTTCTGCCGTCGTTGTAGCTGCGATGCTCCGTATAAAGTTCAAGGGCTATAACATTGTCCTCGCGCGCCGTATGCTGTATGTTCGAGCGAAAGCGTGCGGCGGCGAGTCGAATCGCGCCCAAGTGAGGAAAGTGGGAAGGCAGCGCGGGAGGGAGGGTGTGCTGCTTGTACTCTGGTAGCAACTGCGCATTTTACGCAGGAGCGCCCGCCGTATCTTGAAAGCGATCTGCAGATGCGATGACTTCGGTGTCGGTCGATTCGCTTGCGTTGCTCCTCCATCTTTCTCGCACGGCGCTGGGTAACTAGATCACGAGACGAAACCGGTACCTCCAACCCAGCCTGCTTCGTCTACCTTCCTCCTCTGCGAAGCTTTGCCTCTTTTGTCCTGTCCCGCTTCGCTCAACGCATCCTAGACTTTGCTCTAGGATGCGTTGCTTTGCCGCCCGCTCCGTGCGCTCCTCCGTAATTTCCCCGGCGCGTGATTCTCTTCCCCACTTCAAGGCGCCTTCCTCCTTCGCCTGCTTTGTGGCTTCACACTCAGCATGGCTGTAGGTTTTCCAAAGAACCTATCAAGTGTTCGCAACGTTTCAGCCCTGGTGTCCTCATGTGCCACTTATGCATACCTTGCTAAAAATTCGAACATTTGAATTTTTTTTGTACCATACTTCCGGAAGTTTGTTCACGTAAAATATGTCAAGCAAAATAAAATTTCCCAGAATAGAACGTTCAGGACAGAAAGGGTTAATGGCAACTACAATATCGGCTATACTCGTTTGCTCTCTGTTGTTGCTTCCTGTCTCTTAACGTAACGCCTATCATTTTTCTTCCTTCGCTCTTTCCGCGGTACTTAAAAGTGTTCCCGAGCTTCTTTGTACCCTAAAAAGGTTCTGCCCCTCTAATACCACCGGTTGAAATAAATTATTGTACACTTGTCTTTCCAACACAGTTAAGCTCCCAGTGAGGATTTGGTACTGCCTGCCGTGTGCACTCCAACTCATTTTTATTCTTTTTATTAAATTTTTTTTTCTCTCATGATTAGGGACCCTGTGAGTAATTGACCAAGATAAACGTACTTGTGCGCCGACTGTAGAGATTGACTGGGGGTCATGAATTCTTGTTTTCTTGCCCAGCTATTGAACATTACCTTTGTCTTTTGCACAATAACCTTGATACCTACTCTAGGACGTTCCGGTTTAGGTTCTCATTTGTTGCAATTCATACCCAGTGTCGGTGAACCGGACAAACCGAAGCAAACCGAAGGTTGTTGAGATATTTTCAACTGATCCTCGCTCCTAAGTCTTTGCGTCTAATAGCTTCAATACGTCTATTGATGCACTGAATGTCATTCAAGGAATTGTCTCCTTGCCTTGCTTTTCCTATCGACAAACAATTTAGCTAGGGAATATTCGTTTAAATTTCACAAGATAATCGCCTATGCAATGTCCACTCCTTGATTACGCAATGCCTCCATGACTGCTGAATCCAATGACTTTTCATGCGCTATGAAAGCCATAAAAAGAGGTTGGCTTTACCTCCGAGATTTCACAATTAACGGATTGATGACATCAATCTATGTAGTTGTACTTGGCTGGAGGAACCACGAAACAAAGTGGACACATGTTGACGCTCCGCTTATTGGCGCTGCACCGGAGTCAGGGCAGCCTTCTTCCTGCCGCTGTTAGCAATGTATGCTCACAAACACTGGTTCTTTTCCGGTGTCACTCAGGTGCCACACAGTAGTTTACGCAGAGTGGGCAAACACTTCACGATACAAACACTAAAGGTTTTCTGTCTGTCTCGTGGCCACCCGCAAGGTTTCTACTTTATTTATAACAGTGATGCAAACGCATCATGATTTAGATGGAGGAATATGCTCACAAATGCTCAGCACTTACGTCGCTTATTTGGCACACCTAACTGTGCTGTGGGGAACAGACGTGTGCGTCGTAGACGTTTGGCAAATTCACGAAGCCTTCAATATCATCCTGCTAATTGGTTGCAGCTGAAAAGCCCGTTGATTAGCTGCGGGTAGTTTCTATTTCAGAATTTGTCGGGCTTTAGCTATTGGCCCTCCTCTTTGTTTATTCGCCGCATCCCTGTAAATCTCAAACTGTTCTCTAAATGAAAGTACGATTGTTTCAACTTGTGGACTTGGTCGAGCCCATCGACGTAGATGTCTTGTTTCTGGGAAGCGTTGTGTTGTGCCCCGGGAGAAGATTGTCCATTCCTTAGTTATGGGAAAATGTAAAAAAAATGAAATAAAGTGACTAGATGATCACATTCTGTTGTCCTTTTGACTTTCTTGCTTGCAATCACTCTATTCGAGTTCAGAATTGGTATTAAATTGCGGGTGCTCTTCTAGTCCTTCCAAGTAGTGAGACCTGCAATTGCGCTCACCACATTTGCATTGGCCACTGAAGTGTAACTCATTGTTTAACGGTCAATCATAGGAACTACGCTTCGTGTGTGTGGCTGCAGGAGGAACCACAATTAGCAGTAAGCTACGCGAGTGCAAGACCTACCACTATTTCAAAGAATTCGGCCAATTGGGTGAACAGTCGGACTGGATGTTTTTCAAACCGAGGACTGCTGACGGTCCAGGCCAAGAACCCGCTGCTCCTCAGAGACTAGAATTGGAAATTAGTAAATCTTGGGCTGGAAGTCGCTATCTCCCACTGACTTACTTCTTTTAATTATTAAACCTTAATACCTCTTGTTACGCTACGGAGCCGACCCGCCTCACGCGTGGACAATCCATGCCAATTCCTGGCCGTAAAAGTGGATGTACAACGAAGCTGTTGCCAACGTTAGACCACGTTAGACAAGCACCACCACCGCATGTGACGCACGTCACGCGCGCATGCGCGTGTGCGGAAGTGCAGCATACATCCCGCTTCTTCTAGGCGATCTGCCAAGCGCAAATGCCTTATAGAACTAATTGAACGTTTTAAAGTAAATTGTCTGAGAAAGTTCGTAAAGTACTACTTACACATACGCTGCCGACATGGCAGCTTCTGGTTGCAGTTCGAATATACAACAAAACATTATTTTTTTACACGGAATGTCAAAGAAAAATCTATTTTCCACTTGCTATTTGAGGTCTTTCTGAGTGGCTGGGGCCGCTAGGTGGCGGTACTGTTTTTGGGGGAAGCACTGAACGAGTCCACGAAAAATCTCGACTAAGTAGAGACTAACTGCTTCGCTGTAAAAAAGAACCAAAAAGTTCCCCTTCGCGCATAGCGTTCGCCGCAAGCGTTTCCCGGTAAAAATTACGGTTGCACAAGCTGCAGCTGCCATGAAGCCGCGACTGTAGTATACGAAATGAGTGACGTAACTGCACTTTCATATGTAAATGAGGAGCGCGCCTAGCAACTCATTTCAATTATGTTGTGATATCACTATGGAAAGGCCACGCATAGTTAGGGCTCCTGAAGAACAGCGTGAACACGGTGAATGACGACGGGGACAGCTACCTCAATATGCACAACGGCGTCATGCTCAGTCTATAGGCAGGATGCAGCGGTTCCGTCCCAAAGCAAGCCACGCCCAGTTAAGACGCGTGATGAGCAGCGCGAAAACGACGAGCGAGGAAAGGAACATCAACGTTAATACCGTGTCACGTAGTAGTGACGGTAAAGAAAACAGTCGCAAAACTGTGTATGACGAAACTGGTTGTTTATTGGGCGAACCTGTGCCCACAAAAGCAAGCTACACTCAAAGCACAACGATAGCGGCGAACACAGTCGGCGATCGTCCAAAATCTGATCAGCGGCGAAGCACAGAGAAAGGAATTCAACAAGAGGGGACACTCCCATAGGGCCCAGCAGCCGAATTGACTGCAGCGTGCCAAGCGGTCGGTGTCGATCACTTACATCACTTCCGGTTTCGGTTTTGGGCGCGCGTATTTTGAACGCAAGCTAGCACGCCAGCTACGCCCCCCCCCCTTTTTTTTTTGCTCTTCGTGCAAAATCGGTTTATTATTTAGTAAAAATGATTGCGAACGATCTCGTAAAGTCCCATCGAATCTGTGCCACGTGCAATTTCACAAAGTAGACGCAAGACCTTTTGTGCAATGAGGAAATATTTATTTTGCTCTATATAAAAGCTTGTTCCGCGCTTTTTGTGCGTTCATCCAACGTTGTGACACCAGCAGGTAAGGCAGTAGTTCCTGTATGAATCTCCACCGGACGGCACCAGCTGAAAGAAAAGTAAATTACAAGCATGTTACATTTGCAAGCACGTAACAGCATGTTACACGCATGACTCATTTTGGTATTTAGACATACTGCGTGTAGAGGCGAAACGTGCGAAAGCGGTGAATGGGCGGCATTACAAACAAAAGCAATTCGCTTTTACATACATGGCGTAGAAAATACCCGACTCATCCCAAACATATATGAAAACATCTGATTTCCAAGCGTTCCCCCATTTCCGGGCATTATTTCCTGCACTTTGGCAGCACAAATACACGAGCGACTTCGCGTTTCCAAAACTTGGCCTCGGGCGACGCGACGGTACGCTACATACATAGAGACGGACGCAACAGGCACTCAAGACAAATGCGTGGGTGCAATGCCTTTTTTCAGTCCTTTAGAAGACGTAATTTTCGAATTACAAGTTTCTGATATGTTCGTCGTTCGCGCGTTATGCCGGCGCCAGCAGCACACCACATGTTATCACTCTTGGCAATCGCCCATCGCGTTTTCAACAGGCGTGAGTACCGAAAGAAGGTATATGTTGTTACGGAGCCACAAAAAACGTCACAGACTTGTCCCTCTAAGATTCGTTACACGCCAAACTACCTTTATCACCACGGCCGAGCTGCTTATTGCTAACTGCGTCACAGCGCGCTGTGCGGCCAGCGTGCCTCAAAAGTACCCCAGAAAGTAACGAAATTACTTTTCAGTAATGTCTGGCGTCAGAGAAAGCGGCACAAACTTCTTGCAAGATGCACGAGCAAGATGCACCACGGCTGAGTTCTCGCTAACTGCGACACGGCGCCCTGCGCGGCCAGTGTGGCTCAAAAACCGAAATAAGTTACAATAGTCCCATAGGAAGCGTCGGAAACATGTCTCAGCACGATTCATTAACTCAAATTAACTGCGCCAGGATGGCCGAGCTGTTTTTCGTTAACTGCGTCTTAAGTCTCGGTCCCGTGTCGTAAGCCTAATTGCGTCGTAGACTGTGAAACAAGATTTCTCACCTTGCCGTAGTCCAATAGTGCAGTGGTGTCTTGTCCCAGTGCAGAAGGAATGCAAGAATACGCCGAGAACCCAATAAACCAAGTTAGATTTAAAAAAAGAAAAAAATAAGGAGACAGACGGGTCGCCGCGCGCGAGCGCTCAAACGCGCGCGCAGCCATCCTCGCTGGCTTCGGGGGAGTGTCTGGCGGATGACGCATGTATCTGGCGCGTCATTTACCTGTGGCTAGGTAAGGCAAGGAAAAAAAGTCGCAAAGTTTAAGTTCATTTATACGCAAAACATTTTAGTTTTCGCGGCAAAGAATTAAAAAAAATAAATCAATTCCTGTTAACTTAAGTTTACTTTCTTTTTTTTTCGATGCTCGCGGCAGCTAACGTTCGGTGTAAAAAGTATAGCGTGACGTATGGTGACGTGTTTCCTGTTGCCAGTTTTTGCCGAGTGTCCCCTCTTGTTGAATTTCTTTCTCTATGGGCGAAGCGCGTCGGCTTTTATACCCCAGTCATCGAAGGTTCCAGATTAATCCCTGATGCCCGCGTGTCTTCCAGAAAGTTCTAGACAATTCGCGTCGCTCATACAATCAGATTACATGAGCGTCGGTGACCGCAGACGAAGGATAGAAGCATCGATAACGTTTAACACTTGCTAGCCGGTGGAAAGCGGCCACCGGTGAAATATACACATGTATACGCATCAATACCCACGACGGCGTCGTGCTCAGGCTCGGCAGCACCTAGCCCAAACCTACATCACATTGGTCAACGGATCAGGTGATGCCACAATTTCGCTGGCGAACCACCTTCACAGATTGGATTGGAGCGCCATTTTTTTTCTTGATGTGCGTCGCTGTAATGGACTAGGTTCTATGCTGCCATGTTACGACAAGTCGCTCTGCTGCACAAACAAAGTGAATACGTACTCACCCAGCAAGACACTTTTTCTGGGTTCGGAATTTGCTTCAGTCCCATGGCAAAGACGCAAATTACACATGAACCCACACATTGTGAGACCCCTCAACGCAACCCGTCAGGCCAGAACCACCGTGGAATTAGCAGAGAGTAGGATAGGCGTACTTTTCAATCCACCTCTAGGATCCGCGTACACTCTTAGTCCGGTCCTGGATAATAGCCTGGCTAGAACCGGCACCCTTCGACGTACTGCTTAATATAACGGCTATGGGCAGCCCGACAAAGGGAGATATACGTGACACTCTTCAAGCGGCCTCCAAACCAACTAGTACTGCCTATATGCGCTCGTTGTTACGCGGCCGCTGTCCGTATACGGCCCCTCACACCGATGTTCGTGCGCGATGCGTGACGGAATGCGCCGAAGCGGCCGAAGCATGCCGGAGCGCCGTAAACAAACCCACCGCGCACGCGCGAAGGAAAAGAAAAAATATATACAAGAGAGAAGAAGTTTCGGATTGACATCGGAGGAGTCGCCGAGCCGCGCGGACGCGCCATGGCGAAGCTCCCGTTCTGCGGACTTTTCGTGCAAACTGGTTGCAAAGATTGGAACTGTGTTGGCGGCGCCCTTCGCGTGCGCAGCAGGGCGATATGTTTTCACCAGTGGACACGAAAGGTGTGTTGCGAGGCCATTGCAATGCCCCGCAATGTGAGCGCGACGGATTTTGCCGTTCCGCGAACAACGTACCTGCTGCACCATTCCAGGCCGCTTGGTGCTCATACTGTGGGCACAGCCCAGTACAACATGCTCGAATTGGTGAGTGGCACTTCTGTTTTTTTGTTTTTTTTTTCTATTTATGTGTCGTAAGGTTTACTGACGCGCGTATAGGTACTGACGCGCGCAGTGCTACACAGTATGGCTAATGCAAAAAAAAAAAGAGGGCAGGTAAATGTAGCACACTGTACACGACACAGGGCAAAGAGAATCCGTGTTTAGCAACTATATTAAATGCCATGTACGTAAATTTTACAGCGCTACTCAGTCGAAGCGCGCACATGTGCGCCTTGAAGAAATGTTTTGCAGGGTAAAGCCCAAACCGCATGAGAGCGATTTAATTCGTGCGCGACGGCGACGATCGACAGCTTCGAACGACGAAACGGGCCGTCGCGCGAACAGATCGCTTGGTTCTGGAAATATAGAATTCGTCGCTCGGTCGCCCGAAAGTGCTATGAGCGACTAGCCAATAGCGCGAAGCCGAAACAGGATGTACAGAACATCAGTCGAGTGCTACGAATTGTCGCACGGAACGAGCAAACGACTTTTTGATACGTGCAAGGATAAGAACCAAGTGCAAGACTTTTAGAAATATTTATGCTCCTGTTTACAGTAAAACACAAATTAATGAAGCACGCGTCACGCCAGTTTCGGCGCGTATTTGCTGCCCACATACGGGTAGCACCGGGGAGACGTCGCTAAAAAGTCGTCGCTCGCATGCGGTACGTACTGTAGACGACGAGCGAACGCGACAGCCATCTCCATCGCGTCGCTTGTCGCAGTCGTGCGCAAGATCGCGGGCATGCACTTTATACTTAAATAATATAGTGTGTAATTTACACTAATTAGGCCCCAACCACGAGACACATAATTATTTGACTATATTTGACACGAAGAAACCTAGAGCGAGTTAAATCGTGTGTCAACGTTGTGTGTAGTCTTTCCTTTGCATTAGGTTATTCCCGGAATGCATTACCAGTTGACAGCTTATCATATGATGCGTACTTTGTTGACATCACATTTGTCTTTAGTTTACTCGTTTGTTTTACGACCTAATTACGAAATGCCGGCGTGTTACATTTTCAACATTTGACATAACCCTGTATGTTTTGTAGGGACAACCCAGGATGTGTATTTCTCAGCACCCAGTCAACTGCCAGAAGTGACTCATACACAGGCCACCAGTAAGTGGACATCTGCTGCAATTTCACATTATGCAGTCGGCTGCTGGCTTGTACTGAGTTATTATTTTTAATGAGGTGGTGATGTCGTACTAACGTGCATTTTGACCACAAAGGTGCGATCTGGGGCCGTATTCTGAAACGTTCCACTTCGGCGAAATTTCTTTTTCGCTTTCAGGCGCTCGATGATTGGCTGTTTTAGCAAAATTGGATGAGCTGATTGGCTGGTTGAGCCCAACGTCATTCAATTTTGCTCAACCAGCCAATCAGCGCGCACGTGAAAGCGAAAAATAAATATCGCAGAAGTGGAACGTTTCAGAATACGGCCCCATGTCTCATAGAGGTATATATGGTTGCCATTCTCTGCAAGGGACATGTACTCGTGTTCGTGAAGCATTTATATTAGGCAGTATTGTCGCCCAATGAGTCATGTATCAACGCTGTAACTCGTCAGTGCCGGCAACTAGTTGTGAGAAACACACAATATATTATGACGCTGTAAAGTTATTTCAATAATTTGAAGGAAAGTTTTGCAGCGGGAAAAAAAGGCTGCTATTCCAGGTAAACAAGTCTTTTTGTCACAAGTTATTTAACCAAACTGTGGATGTGTGACATTCGTGACGTATGAATGGATTTAATGAATGAATTTTGCGACTTAATTATGAAATGCCGGCGTGTATACATTTTCAACATTTCACATAACCCTGTATGTTTTGTAGGGTCAACCCAGGACATGGGTTTCTCAGCACCCAGTCAGAAGTAACTCAACCACAGGCCACCAGTAAGTGGACATCAGTTGCAATTTCACATTATGCTGTCGGCTGCTGGCTTGTACTGAGTTTTTTTTATGAGGTGGTGATGTCGTACTAACGTGTATTTTGACCACAAAGGTGCGATCATGTTTCACAGAGGTATATATGGTTGCCATTAACTGCGAGGGACGTGTGCTCGTGTTCGTGAAGAATTTGTATTAGGCAGTATTGTTGCCCAATTAGTCACGTATCAACACTCTTAACTCGCCACTTCCGGTAAGTAGTTGCGAGAAACACGATAAATTATGACGCTGTAAAGTTATGTCATTAATATAAAGGAACGTTTTGCAGCAGGAAAAAGGGTTGCTATTCCAGGTAAACATGTCTTTTTCTCACAAGTTATTTAACCAAACTGTGGGTGTGTGAAATTCGTGACATATGAATAATTTTAATTCTGCCTTTAGTAATGCTTCTAAAAGAGACTAGAAATGGCATGTGACTACCTCTCCAATAAGCAGATCATACATATACAGTCATAAGTGGTAGTTCCATGCAGTGTCGCACTCTATATAACCTTTCCGGTCAGCAGCATTCAAACTGGTGACTGTATTTTCAGAAGGAGAAGTGCACATGGCACTGTATATGTGTGAACTTGGTTTTCTTTGTATGTGTTGGCTCACTGACACAAACAGTGCAAAAATCAGTTGTACCATGAGGCTGACGACGACTTCTGCTGCTAGAAATGCTGCACTTCATATTTTCTAGTACTGCATGACATTTAAAGCAAAGCTAGCACATCAAATGATCAAGAAAACTAATAGCTGTTAAAGCTGTTTGCGTCAAGGAAAGCTTGTCCTTTATGGACTCTGGTAATCTGCGAGCAATCCACTGATGTTTCAGTAGTATTATCCCTTACTGTGTGAGAGGCCAGCGGCAGTTAATAATGTTAGTGTTTAAATGGTGTTTTAATTATGTGCATTTGTTCCAACAAAGTTGTCTAGATTACTTTATTGTGCAGTGTACAGCTTACGAAAGTGTCAGCAACTACTGAGTTGTTAACATGCATATGCATTCATCTCTATGCAGGTGGCACTCAGCTGTACCACTGCACTGCTGCTGAAATTGCCAGCACCAGCGGCTTTGTAACAGCTGTTTCACAGCATCTCGGTACGTGCTAATGTACAGTTATGTTATGATGGGCTAATATTATGACCACTGCTATTCTGTATTGTGACAGATCCACATGATGAATGATGTAATGGGTACAGTGGAAACCTTTGAATGTTCCTCTACTATGGTACATAAGAAGGTTCGCCTTTTCGTCACTGGAGCAGGAGAGAAGAGCATGCAGGCACTCCTGAATGCTGAACATGAGAGAGACATTGTGTGTATATATATATATATATATATATATATATATATATATATTGAATTGATTTGTGCAGCGCAAAAATACAACGCAGACCACAGAGAAGCACACATGTTAACAGATTTGATACATCAGGTGTGCTCCTTTACACAAGAAGGGAGGGGAAAGGGGAGAAAGTCAGAAAAAAAAGTGGAGATGAACAGAAAGCAATCGTGCCAAAAAGCATGAAAAGCATCGTGCAGCCAGGATCACCAGCAGGACATCTAAAAAGCGCAGTGATAAAATTACATACAGGGCAATCAACCCAGATCACTGCAGCCATTACTGCAATCAAGTTGTTTCCTTATGTCATATAAGGAAGTGATGTGGGCCCAAAAATGTTTAGAGCTAAAGGATCATCTTCTATGCTAGCCTCTTCGCCCGCTTTTTTGTCATATTGTTATCAGCTGCTTATGTAAGGGACAAAAAGTAAGAGTATGAGCTGTTTCCTGGTTCCCCATTCCATGCAACATGTCTTTGTGACTATACATGTGCATGCAGATGATCCGTAGATGAAAAATATTTAGTAGAATCTCGTTACAAGAGACCCTTGGTTGTAAGAGACATTTGAAAATGGTTTGGATGGTTTTGCAATGTTTGCCACGCTTAACAGCATTGCATGCAAGAGACACCTTTGTTATTAAGGGTGACTTTTCAAGTATTCTTCACTATTTCGAAGCGACACAACCCAGACACATTCACTTCGTGCACCTCGTGTGCACCGAAGGACTTAAAGATCATGCAATCCTCACACAAGTTAACTGCACATGTCGCCTTAAACATGAATTAGAAAAGGAGGACAACGAGGACAGTGCAGCACAGAAAGTGTCGGCAGTTGAAGCTGACGAACGTCTAAGAGTACCTCAAAGGTATTGCGAGCAAGAAGGAGACTTGCAAAGTGAAGTGTGTAAACTCCAGAAGTTGGGAAGGAAGCTAATACAATCTGCAGTCACTAAAAAAAGTGCTGTGAACATCTTCTTTAAAGGGCCCCTAAACCACCCAGAGGTCGAAATTTGGTTGCGATGTTGCAGTTGTACACGATACGGCAATGAACACGTAGCCACGTAAATTTTTCACACCGGTGCAGTAATAGCAGAGTTACGTGTGTTTGATGATCGAAAAGTAGTCCCCGCTCATTTCACTCTATCATCTGGTACGCGCCGTCTGCACGGTATCGTCTTTTCCTCGCCCAGTACACCTCCAAATGTAATGTGACAGGCCATCGCCAATGCGCTCTGTTGCTGCCGTGCCAGCCTGTCGTCCTGCTAGGGGTGCTGCTAATGACCTCGCCAATATAGTGGAATCGTATGGTGACTGTCTGTGTTGAAGAGCCTCATCGGGAGACCCTTCTGTCGGTGTTTCTGTTCTTTGTCCCCACTGGCTGCCCACAATGGCACGGTGAGCAATGCGACGAGGAAGAGGGAGCGCGCGTTTTGCTTGCAGACCTTGCCGGCAGTCGTACACTGTCGTTCGACCAATCCACAGCACCAGAAACCGGTGACATCATCAGAGACAGCCTGGTGATGTCAGGACGAACTGGGGGGGGGGGGGGGGGGGGCGCAGGAAAAGTTTGGAGAGGCGCACGGGGTGGTTTTCTTCATTTTGTGGCGCTCCCGCGGTGCATAGCACTGCCCCCGCGTTTGGCATTGTTGATCGTGACGGCGTTCTAATTTCAATGCGAGTGTTTACTTGAAATGTTTAAGAAATATCGAGAGGTAGTTTAGGGGCCTTTTAAGCCACCCTGAGCAATTATTCCTTCAGATATATCTAAACATACTTTAGTGATGATGCATAATAAAGTGATCTAGTTTAGCTCCTCATTGTTTTTCAAATTTTTGGTTTCAAGATACATGTTTCCCATGCCCTTTGAGTATCTCTTCTGATGAGGCTTTACTGTAATGAACACACACCATTGTGTAACTCCTGCTGCAAGTATTATTCATTAAGCCTGGTCACTGATGTGCAAAGGTTGTGATTAGGTTTTGATGTCCGTATTTTTGAGAGCTATGTTTATTAATTCAGGCTGTTCTTATTGGTCCTTCGATGCAGGAGACAATGCCTACGAAATTATTGGCCCTGATGACGAGAGCCCTCAAGGGGCAAACGACATCTCTGTTGCAGAAGTGAGCCCGATACCACCTTAAGTTACCTTGACAGATGACACGGCTGCAATAGATACAGAGACTGCCGTGTCTACTGCAGCTGCAACAGTGTACGAGGCAAGCAGCAGCACGTCAGCATCAGCAGTAGTGTCAGAAGGAACCGAACCAGGCCTGGTAGGGCAACATGTGTGCTACCACTGTGACTTTTTAGGGGCGAAGCTCCTTAAGGCGGCACCCGTTCGTCCCTCGTCGTAGTAGTAGTGTGTAACCAGTCTGAGAAAAATGAGAAAAAAATTCCGAAGTTGTGTCCGTAGCGCGGAATCGAACCAGGGACCCCTCGCTTCCGAGCGCGCGGCGTTAGCCCACTACGCCACGAAGCACACATAGACACAAGCACCACGATGGCAATAAATACCCAACATTAACGAAAGGCCGCGTTTCTAGCGCGTTTCTAATGCGTTTGTGCTAGCGCGTTACGGCCAGTGTAAGAAGCTGGTGTAAGACGCTGTGGCCTCTCCGCCTTACCTTCAACGCGTTTCGAACGCGCTGCCCAAGGCGGTGGCAAGTCAAGTTCAAGTCGAGGAGCGTTTATGAATACGGGGGGGTATACTCTCTCAGCAGTCATGTGATGGCGTCGGCAAACGCGGTGCACGTTCCGGCATGTGTAAATGGCTGCGTAAGATGCTGTGGCCGCTCCCCCTTACTAGAGAGTACTGCACGTCTCTAACGCGTTTGTGCTAGCGTCCCCTTAAGCGGGAGATCCGATGATTCCCTCCGGAGCTTCGCCCACTCATCATCATTCACCCCGTGGATATGCTGTGATTTTTTTGTAGTGCATACACCTCATCTGCTCAACATACGAAAGCTTTTCACCACGACTGCGAGCCAGTGTTCTTGTGCAGCGAGAGCAAGACTATGTTTGGTGTTATAACACAGTATAAGCATGTATAACACAGTATTCAAACCTATTACAGTTGTTGCCTCCCCTACCAGCCCACATAGCGACGACAATGTGGAACGCATGGTGGGACACACCTCTCATCCATTAGAAGATAGTAGAGAGACTGTCAGTGTGGTTGCTAGATTAACTGGTCATTGTAGCCGACTAGCAGGACAACACAGGTGTCATAAGATTGTTGTTGATGTTGTTGGTGAAGAGGTAAAAAAGTTGTCGCAGTTTCACCTGAAAGGCGAAGCATCAATTGCGATAGCAAATTTGTAGAGAGATATACGGAGTAATGATATTAGCTTTATCAGCTGTATAAACTTGGACATGCAGCAGCACCGGCAACGCGCCGAACTGTTGTCGACGCCGTCGGCATTTTGCCCGCGTTCGCTCAAAATGCGTGCGGCGTTGGTGACTGTTGCCGGAGCCTCTGATATAAATAGGCACTTGGTGCCGCAGCTAAACGTCGCCTCCCTTCCCTCCCCCTTCCCCCCCTCCCCCACGGTCTCTCGCGCATCGGAAGAAGGCGCGTTTGCTCTACATATATGGTGATTGTAAAGGAGGAAAGAGACGCCTACTTCTGCAGCCCTTAAGGAAGCACGGCGCAGAACGCGCGTTTGTTCTCCGCCGTGCGTTCACTCCCCGTGAAAGAGCGCGTCCCTCGCGCCCTTTCACTCGCACATACAGCGTTCGGCGGCGCGCGGCCACGATTTCATCTCCATTGACGTCATACGGAACCTCACGGCGACGGCGACGCCGACGGCAGAAATCTGCTTTTGAGTGTCCATATAATTGCTATCGCAATAAAAAGATGTTTGATGCAGCTGAAGCATTGATATTGAGCAAATGAAAAGTGACCGCCTGAGAAAGCTACACTATCGAAATTTGGGTATCTATATGCCGCCAACTCTGGTAAAGCTCACAGGGAATGTAAAGACTTATGTTGTAAAGTTAGCAAACCTCCTTCAAAATGTGCTAAGGCACCCAAACATTGTTGACTATGTAAGTGAGCCCTGCAGAATGCAGACTGACTCTGTACTTCGTGACTTCTGGGATAGAACAAGGGTTCATTCGCATCCCATTTTTAACATACACAAGAAAATGTTGTTCTTTTCAACCTGTATTATGATGACATAGAACTTGCTAATCCGATGGGTACCAAAGAGGCAAATTGGGCAAGCTCAGTGTATTTTATTTAAGAATATTAAACCTGCCACCTTCTCAGCGTTCTAAACTGTCTAGCATCTTTTTGATGCGGGTCAGTCACACAGCTGACCTGAAGAAGCATAATGTCCAGTTAATTTTTTTTGAAGATTTCATTCAAGTGTTAAGAGCCAACGAAGGAATCATCTTTGATACAGACAGAGGCCGTGAAAGGTTTTTTGGTGCTGTGATGACCGTTACAGGACATTCTTTAGCTGCCCACTCCTTAGCAGGTTTAAAGAATCTTTTGGCCCGACTGCATTTCAATCCTGTTGAACTTGCCTTGAACCGTAATATAGTTATGCGCAACATGTTCGACATGGAGTGGGTAACCTGAGATCGGAGAGTGAAATCAAGTTGCAAATGCAAGGAACTGAAACAAATACCATCAGTTTCAAATAGGAAGCAGCTTTCCAAAGAATTTGGGATCAACGGAGAATCAGGGCTGACCTCATTTCCTTTTTTTTGTTGACAAAAGATATTTTGTAGCACCCGATGCATATCCTGCGACCACTCCATGTGACCACTTTCCATGCTATTCTGCATGATACAGCTCAACCTCCAGAAACGAGACCACAACTTGTCTGTAAAAAGCTTTCACAAAAAATTATTCATAACACTATTAACACAGCAGCATTTTTTGTGGGGTTTGAGGTTTCCGGACGTTCATTAATGCAAAAAGTGAAAAAGAACAAGTTTCGTACTTACTTCTCTTTAACAAGTGCGAGGGAGACACCACTTTTGTAGTCATACATCTTCATCACACTATCAAGTTTCTAAACGCCTTTTATAATTATTATTACCAGTTACTTATATCTGAGTGCATTGTATGCATGTAGCAATTGTAAAATCAGGTCAGTTTGATCAGATGCCTTATCTGGAAGAGAGCCCTATAATAAAGAAATTTGAATTAAAATAGGTACGTTAGACACAAAATCTCAGCACTTCATTGCGTGTGGTTTAAGCATTGCTCAATACTTTTCTGGATGGCAGTTTCAACTGGCACAGCACTGTGCTTTGCCACAGTCACATCTGTCTTCAAAGTGGTGTTTACCTGTTGTGTTGGTCTCTTTGTGTAGGCACAGAGAAAGGTTTTTTTTTGCATTCACGTGTTTGTACTATGTTTATATAAGGCAGTTACAGAATGTGTGTCACTATAACGACCTGTTCTTTTGAGCTTACACGTGCAAATAATGGTGCCCAGATGGCCGCACTTCTATGTAGGTGCACCGCTAGCTTCGTGTATGTTCTCATGTTTGTATAAAGCTTATATAAGCCAGTTACAGAATGTATGTAACTAAGCACTGTGATAATCTTCAAAGAACTGCTTGGTTGGTTTTACACTTTTGAATTAGTACTCAGGCAGTGGTATTTACATGTAGGCCCACTGCAAGCGTTCTGTGTGTTCCCGTGTTTGTATTATGCTTTTACAACGGAGTTGCAACATGTACGTCACTAAGCGCTGTGATATTTTTTAAAGAACTGCTTTGTTGGTTTTACACCTGTGAGTAATAGAACTCAGGTGGCACTGTGTAATCATGTGTACGTACACAGGGACCATTTGTGTACATTGTGCTCATGTAAATTTAAGCAGTTACAAAGTTTATGTCACTTATCATTGTGATTTTTGTTGAACAATTACTGTGATCGTTTTACACCTGTGAATAATAGTGGTCAGGAGACAGTACTTGTGATGTATAGTTGAATTTATACAGTGCCAAGACATGGGCTGTATACGTACCAAAAGAAATGCATGTCATTATATTGTTGTGATGATTATTACTGTTCGGATTTTATTAAACTGTGATAAAATTGTTTCTTGTGTCAATTGAGGTATGGCAATTTATCACGCAACCAAACCGAGGACCTGAACGTGTGCATACAAATAAACAGCTAATTTAAGAGTATACTGCTCATATTCTGCTAAACCACTTTAACAAATCTTGTAATACAATGCTGGACGAATGACAGAGCTGACTGGGATGTACAGAAAGATTTCTGCACTGGCTGAAGGACTGCCCCACACTGGAGTTGGTAATGTTGCATATATGGGAGTAAAACAGAAAGCGCACTTGT
Organism: Dermacentor silvarum; assembly: GCF_013339745.2. NCBI lineage: Eukaryota > Metazoa > Arthropoda > Arachnida > Ixodida > Ixodidae > Dermacentor > Dermacentor silvarum. The sequence continues at coordinate 60,862,173 of NC_051162.1, forward strand.
ATTAAAATGTGACAGTCACTGCAGAAACATAAGGCAGACGAGCAGATGTGGCACTTTTATTTCAGGGCTCTCCATGCCTACTACTGCATTTCTAGTCTTCCTGTGCTCTGCGTATAAGTCCCTGCTCAGCCAAGCTTTCTACTCCATGACAGTTGTTCTACAGGGTTCGTAGAAATATTGAAGGAAAAAATTCAAGGGTTTTCAAGTACTTTCGGGGCCCCAACATATTAGCTTCAAGGACCTCATGAATGTGTTTAGTAGCTTGGACAGGCAATAACTTAACTTGTTCAACAACGACATCGTTAATTATAATGTAAACAAAAAAAAACAAGTAGCATTTCACTGATTTCAAACATTTGAAACTGTTAATTTGCCTTTCACCGCCCATCCCTAACGCACACACAAGGAGGCATTTCAAGAAAGTGGTTGACGTTTTTATGAAATAGCACAATTAATGCAACATTTGCAGTTTTTGAATACTGTTTGATTTGATAGTGTATGTGATGTCATTTCTTGGCTCAACTTTTCACCATCAAGTAAGCAATAGTCATTTCTAGTTTCTTTTTATTGTGTCTGTAGCTCTCGATTTACTCTTCAACACGGCTTCTCTTCGAATGCCTCTCCTGTTGAGCTTTTTGCTTCTTCTGTTTCTCCATGTACACTAGGTACTGGTTCCATGCGCCTAAAACTTGTATACGCAGCTCCTTTGTATTTCAGGTTTAAGGATTTCACGTTCCTTCTATTAGCTCCACAGACAAATTCTCTGTGACGCACGAGAGTGTGTCACAGAAATTTAAAAAATGCTTGGCAATGTCTGCTAAGTCTAGTCAAGTGTACAAATTTAAGGACTTTCCTTTACTTCAAAAATTCAAGGGCCTTCAATGCCTTGAAAATGGCATTTTAGAAATAAAGGGTTTTCAAAGATTGCTACAAACCCAGGATTCTAGCACCTAAATAATTTCACAAGCTTATTTTGGCAAGGAATTCAGAAATTCATGCTTTTTAACTAACACTGCACTATCTGTACATGGAAGCTACGAGAGCGCAACCATTTTGGAGTAAAGAAAAATACTGAAAGCCTTCAATACCACTTTTTTTTCTATGGAGCTTCGTCTTGCCTAGTTCAAATGTGCCTGGTTTTGGTGGGTGTTTCTGGAACATTTTCTGTGAGAAGCAGATGACGAAACGTGCACAATTCGGGGCAATGCACTGTGCCATTGACACTGAGAGGAAACGGGGAAAAGGAAGTTAACCCCCCCATGCCCCGAAACTTACGTGCACCTTGCTGTGGTGTGCATGTATCGCGGAAGAAGAAACAGCGCAAACACAAGGACGACGAAAAAGCATGAACCACACCAGCGCTTTGTGGTGTGGTTCATGTTTTTTCGTCGTCCTTGTTTTGCGCTATTTCTTCTTTCACAATGCTCATCCAACTAGCCGGCAAGTCCATCCTGTGCATGTATGTTGCACACACGCATGAGTGCAGATGGCCTTAGAAGCTTTCAGAGCGAGCGCTGCCACAGTACACAAGCAGTGCACGCACAACAAGTGGACACATTAGTAATTTAAACATGCGTGCCGATGCATGTGACGCGGCTATCGGCATACGCAGTCTCCAATTGCTGGAATGCATGCGCTCCAAAATGCTAACGACCCGCTCCTAATTCAGGGCAACAGCTTACAGCGGAATGAACCAAACTGTAAACCAATGCACTTGAAAAGAACGCATACATGGTATAGTGTGAGGCACGTCGAAATGGCTTCGTGACACTGGTACCGGCGTCGCAGTTGACCGTATACGAATGGAACTGGCGGAAAAAATAAAAGAATCCTCCCAAGTACACACTCGAATTAAATTCACATACGTGGATGGTTGGCGCTATACTTTATATCCGCGTATTTCCGGAGAATATATAATACATGGATTGGAGAAGCACTCGATCGTGAGCAGAACGGCACATCTGTTATTTTCCAGCGGTGACGACAAGCCGTGAAGAATAGTTCTCACGTTGTCTTCCTTCGATCGTTAGTCGTAGTATCACGTAGTTGTGGCGGTGAAGAAAACAGTCGTAAAACTGTGTATGACGAAACTGATTGTTTTGTGGGCGAACCTGTGCCCAAGAAAGCAAGCTACACTCGTAGCACAACGAAAGCGGCGAACACAGTCGGCGATTGTCGAAATCTGATCAGCGGCGAAACGCGTCGGTTTTTATAAATGAGTGATCGAAGGTTCCAGAGTAATCCCTGGTGCCCGCGTGTCTTCCAGAAATTACTAGACAATTCGCGTCGCTCATACAATCAGATTACATGAGCGTCGGTGATAACAGACAACGGATAGAAGCATCGATAACGTTCGAGAAACTTCCGATATACGTGCAGGCGCGTCCTGTGCCTAGCGATAACGTTTAACATTTGTTAGCCGGTGAAAAGCGGTAACCGGTGAAAGATAAACATGTACGCGTGCCAGCAGCAAGGAACACAAATGATGCAAACACAAACATATTCCGATACTCAACAGCACAGCACTGCAGAGAAACGCCACCCACCGCCGCCGATTCCTGAAATACATTTGGTAGCTATATATCCCCGTAAAAGAACGCCCTGAGCGTGGTGGCGCTGTGGTGTAATCTTAGGATGTGTGCTTTCGGATTGTACAAATGCGAGTGTACGCGGGTTTCGATTCCACGTGATGTGCAATACGGTGTTGTTGAATCTTCATGAGTGTGTAATTTGCCCTGATGAATGTGTTTCTAATTAGGCTATGTGACTCCTAATTGCGAAACTTGCAGCGATAATTGCGGATAAAGTGTAAATTTGCTTTTTTTTACCCGCAAGTGACGTTCGGGACGCATACGCATAAGGCCGCCTTCAGAGCAGTCACGCCTGTGGTAGGCCGCAAATAGCCAGGAAAAAATTTGACTTAAAATCCTGCATAGCTTTGCTCACGCCTATTCTGAAGGCCGCTTGGAATTGGGCCGCCTAAACTTGAGCCGCTTGAAAATGGGCCACTGTCTCTGGGGGGCCGCCTATGGAGCTGCATAGCGAACGGTATATCAGCGGCCGTAATTTGATCTGATTTCCTGCCTGCGCGCGTGGATTCTAGCCAGGACTTGGCTAAGAGTGTAGTTTATAATTACAAAATGTGTCAGGGATGTACCGAGTTTTTTTTTTTTACGTCGCCACCTGGATCGGTCTACTTTAATTTAGACAGTTCAGCATTGGCCTATTTTACCAGGCGCGGACCATCTAAATTCCTGGGTGAAGGGGTTATAAAAAGCTTTAGAATAATAAAATAATCTAGTGCATAAAGCTGTTTGAGTGAAATGATATTTAGGTATCATTTCTTGTCTAACTAAATCATTTTGTAGACAAAAAAATACCACAATGGCTCATCTTTACGACATGTACAGACGGCTACGTGAGCTTAATAATTGACATCATGATAATTCTGTTGTCTACTCGGTGAGAAACACACGTCGAATACCTCCGTCCCACAACATTTCTCATGCAACATTACGAGAAACGTCGTGGCAGTACGAGCAACATTACGAAAAATGTGATGGCAGTACGAGTAATACGACAAGTGGCAAAAATGTATCGCTTAGAAACGGCACTAGGTTTTTTCTGAACGGTCATTGCACTGAAACACTATGGGAGTAACTTTCTTTTTATCAGTGCAGGCTAGCAGCTTAAATGAAGCCACAGTTTCGTTTTCTCTCAACGCCACGATAATTGTTCTCTAGAGCATTGCCTGCATGAAGTGAGGTCGAAAGACTGCATGACTACCGCACGTTAACTGTGATATCGAGTCAAAGTTACACCAAGCAGAACGTTTCTCAACGACTTCTGTTATCCCTAAAGTAATAAGCACAGCGTTCAACTTGCACACAGTGGGTACTTCTATTTGATTCCGTGTTTGCGCGCCTGCTTTTCAAGGACAATCACTCATGGCTTTATTGGTCACGTAGTCGCTGTCGTCCTAATAGTGAAGCTTTTTATAAACGAGAATATGTAATATTGCAGACTTCCTTTGGTTCAGGCTAGCGTTAACTTGTAAGCGTACGCATGACGCATTGTAGGCGGCGCCGACGAGAGAATAACTCGCTTGCATTGGAGCCCAAAATTATCAATAATGTATATATCGCATGATCCAGACAGATTAACGAACTGGAATAATGCGGTGATATTGTGACGTTGTAGTGATAGTCAAGGAGGCCGCAGTAGCAAAATTGTAAGTATGAAATTTTACTCTCGATTACGTAACATTGTGACCAGAAAAAACAAGTGAGACTCAAAGCACAATGATATTAATGAGCACAACTGCGAGTTGGTACGCGGGCCAATATCAATAAACTTGTCAATTTTAGGTACGGTTGTGTTAAATGAACATTTTATGCGCATTTCAACGTTGACAAAATATTAATGTTACTTGCAATCATTTTCATTCTACTAATAAATTATCTTGATATTTCTGATTGTTTATCCTAGGGTGAACACTTCTTATAGTGCAACGTTTTTTAACAATACACGGCCACCAGTGGAAATGACTTACACCTATTCATCAGGTGAGTCTGGCTTTGCTCCATGTAAAGCAAATTATCTAACTTGGGTCGAAAAATTTTGCTGAACGCGCAAGTGATTGCAATATAAAATTACTGGGCCCGATGGCGCAGTGCAAAGGGGCTGGTTGAAATCGTAATAAAAGACAGCTAGATATTTTGAAACAAAAATCTGCTTGATAGGAAATACGAAAAAAAAACTTATCTAGGTAATCATCCGTACCACTTCAGCGCTACCCCTAGCAGAATCGTTCGGCAGCCTGAAGAGAAAAAAAAAGTTCAGGGCGTTTACTTTGCTAAGAGCAATACGAACAGCTACCTGTTTCGCGCCTACCAGCCTCGGCCATTTTCCATGTGGGAAAGCGATCTCACAGCCACTACATGAACAGGCATATTTCAAAGCGCTGCGACAGCGTTGGCGTCCAGCTATAATATGTATTGGCCTGATATAGAATTAAGATTTTTGTTTTTGCGTCATGAAAAGTTACAAACAAGAAGCAGCGATAGTTGTAACTAAGATTTTGGCGTTGCATTAGGAGCACGAATCTTACATTGCGGTAAATAAAGTTGTAGTGACAAGAAACACGTACTTTCGCATCATTTGTCTTTAAAACTTTGGATTTGAAGAAAGCTAACGTTTACTCATGGAACAAAAATAATTTTTTAGTCAAAGAAGGCTGTTCGAAGATATATGACAAAAGCCCACTGAACAACTATGGTCTACAATAAGTTGGTTGTACGTGTTCCTACAAGCGGAGCTTTATGATAACACACCACACAGTGGTTTCGGGTCTTTCAGGTGAGTATCCTGACAGTGCGTGTTGTGCAGGCAGTATTTGCGAACACTGCAAAATGTAGAACACCTTGAAGGATACAAACACCCCGTGGTTATGCCAAACTTGCCTAGTTATGCCTAGTGGTAGAGCGCCCGCCTCGGCTGCGGGATGCTATGGGTTCGATTCCCACCGCCGCCGGGCACCCACTGGTTCAAATGGGTACAAGCGTGCCCCGGCCTGGCGTTCGGCTTTCTTCAGGGGTGATGCGCTTTGGAAAGGAGCCTGCGCCCTGATTTCCCGTCGAAACCAACGTGAGCACGGAAAAAAAGTGTGGCGCCCCAAGCACCTATTGAGGTGGGGGCGCCTTCGGTTTGAGGTCAAACACCCCTTTCCAAGCGTTGAGGTCCCATAATGGCCGAGCACCAGGCCGGGAGCTACGCTTGTATCTATTTTACCGGTAGGTCTACAAGGCCGTCTGTGGTTGGACAAGAGGCGCCGAGAGACAAGAGCTGAAATCTCTATTGGGCCCTCTTTCGAGATGTGAGCCCCCACGACAGCCGAGCACCAGGCCAGGGGACATCTCTACAAATTAGAAAAACCGGTGGGTTCACGGCGGCACCGGGATTTGAACTCGGTACTTCCCGCATACGAGGCGGATGCTCTACCGCTAGGCCATCGACGTGGCTTGTCAGGGCCTCAAGAAAGGTGAACAGAAGGACAAGTGATATGGACCGTGTTTGGCTGCCGGAACGACCTAGCCAAGTGGATGCACCATCCCGCTCCACTCAATTGACTCTACAGGAAACAAGGAAGCGTTCTGTCTCCGCTGGCCGCATAAACAAACGTTGTGCACATTGGTACTAGCACTCCAGCTGATCAACAGCTTGTATACGACACAATGGTGCATGCTATAGTTTGGTGGGAAAGCACTACATACGACAAGCTAAAGCTATGCACACGTTTTATTGGGCGCAGATAAAAGTTGACGATTCAATTCCTTGCGTCGACCGTACCATGGAGGTGTGATGCCAATACTTCCGCAGGCGACGACTCTCACAACACCAGCGTATGCCTGCTTTGCCAGGTGCGAGCCGTGGCAATGTATGTACTGCCTAGCAACAGTCACCTCTGTTATAATATCCAGAAATATTGTAGACCTCCCTAATTTTGGACCGATTCCTTCAAAATAATCTAAGATTTATAAAAGCTGCTACATTGGGCAAGGTATTTCAGCTTTGATTGCGTGGGAATAGCGCGGAAAACGAGGAAGGGGACAACAATGTTCTTGCCGGTCTTAATGCTTTACATTGTTGCGAGAACGAGCGAGATACCAAAGCAAACATATTTCATTTCTTGGTGTTTGATGGATCTTTCTTGACTAATTTGCATTTCGCTTCCGGAAAGGGTGTTCGTTCTCAATTCTTCCATTTCTTCGAGCGGTAACAGCGTCTCTCCTCTATTATTTGTAGTGTCCATGCCATAGTGTCTACTCGTCGGTTTCCCAGCTTGCTTTACTCGCACTATCACATTGAAGACGCTGGTGAATACATTGCAATAAGTTCTTATCTTTTAATTGCGAGAGCATTTCTCAGCCTACCCCGGCCCACTTTGACCTGTTATTATGTGTGATCTCGATAGGATGACTCGCTAGCCACCGTCAAAACAGAAAATTAATTTAGAAAGGAAAGAGTTAGGTACCCTACGAAGAATCGAACCCGGGCCCGCAGCGCAAAGAGCGAGTATGTTTTTTTTTTTTTTTTTGCCGGCAGAGAAATATCTTTGTGTCTTTATTTCGTTCTTAGTAATAAGAGGTACGCACATACAAAGCAGGTCAGTTAGTGATAAAACAAAAGTAAACATCATTCGGCTAGAGTGTACTAAATTAAAAAGCGTTCACCGCGGCCATCACGTACACCAAAGCATCAAGCTCCTAAAACCACTCTGGCAGTTCAATCATGTGCTTTAGCCAGCCGCAGTGACTTTGCTGCTATCGTCTTGCCCTTCTAAACACAGCATCGCGGGATCAAATGTCGGCCGCGGTGGCCGCATTTCGATGGGGGCGAAATGCCAAAACGCCCGTGTGCCGGGCATGGGGCACAGGCTGGGGATCCCCTGGTGGTCAAAATCATACCGCAGTCACCCACTATGGCATGCCTCATAATAAAATCGTGGTTTTGGCACGTAAAACCCAAACATTCCATTCAAACCGTGTGCTTTAGGGCATCGGGCGTGCAGGTAAGACTTTCAATGAGATGTTTCTTCGTCGACCTTGCACCTACGTGGGTATTCAGAACATCTATGCCCGTTTACCGCACGCTGCTCATGAATTCAGGTATTGTGGACGTCGGCACTCCCATTGCGTTGCCGCATGGCAAGAAACGAATAACGAAAGGGCTTACCAGGAGTTCTTTTAACAGCCGAGCTGTTTAAGCCGGCCGTAAGTCTGTGGCGCATAAACAGAAAATGTGGGCCGATCCTAGGCGGTTGTGCAGAAAGGGTCCAAGCGCAATGGCACATACCCCTGTGAACTAGCGAACCTGAGCCTGGCTAAGTCTAGCTAAGCATGGTTGGGACTACTTAAGCTTAGTCAGTCATCGATAGCCAATCAATAGCTAATCAATCAATGATCAATAAATTCAGGCAAAAGCTGGGGATGACTTGGTAGTGCTTAGCCTCGCCCAAATACGTGGCCAATACCTTGCGATATCCAATCGATAGCCAATCAATAGCTAATCGACAATCGATCACTACTAAATAAATTCCGGAAAATGCTGGAGATGACTTGGTAGTGCCATAGTCCCTGAATACTTTTTCTTGTCATGAAACTCCACTGTCACTCTATGGGAGTGCTTGACATGTCGCATGAAGCCGCCGCTCTGCGGTGCCACCGCAGTTGAGGGGGCCCCTTTCTCCGTTTTAAACCCGGAGAGACTGGAGACGCGGCCGGCGTGGGCTGAAAGCGCCTGGGTGCGCGTGCGTGCGTGCGTGCGCGTGCGTGTGTTTGCGTGTGTGCGTGCGTGCGTGTGTGTGTCTTCGTGTCTGCATGTGTGCGTGCGTGCGTGCGTGCGTGCGTGCGCGCGAGTGCGCGTGCATGCGTGTGTTTGTGTGCGCGTGTGTGTGCGTGCGTGTGTGTGCGCGTTCGTACGTGTGTATGTGTGTGCGTGTATGCATGCGCCTGCGTGATTCTACATTTGCTTCAAATAAAGCTCGCGATTCAAATACTATTATGCGTCGCAGTGCGGCAAGGAGGTATGGTAATGAGTGCAACGGACCGTCAATCCTCCTCACTCTGGTCGTGCGAGTTACAGATTATTAAGCGCAGTGCTGAGTGGGTCGAGCATACTAATTTGTTTGTATTTTTATAGGGTATATTGACAACGAAAATCGGGTTTGAAATCTGTCGCACATTAAGAATAATACGCACAAAAACTAGCAAGGCTTGCGATACATGAAAATGACAATATTTTCTTTCAAGCAAGCGTTTCATTCACGGCTACGATCTGCCAATGTACTTTTTCCAAACTAAGTCTGACGTCCTAGAACATATTATGGTACGTGCGATTAGAACATGTCACCATCGCCTGAACGGCTCCAGTGCAATCGGAATTCGGTAACAGCACACGCCCTTGGAGTCAGGTTGTCGTTTACTGGCAGCACCACGCCGCTAATGTCTTATTCGTTGTGCAGCGCATAAAAGTCGCTTAAAAGTTTTAAGTCGAAGCCGTTTGAGCCAACTAACGACTTATTTCTCATTAAGAAGAATTCTATGCCCGTTGTCTGCTGACACACGGAGCCGCCAGCTGATTTTGAGATTGTTTACTTTTTGTACGTGCCTCGATTTCAATTAGAAAACGTTCTCAGATGTTCAAGTTAGGATACTGTAACAGCTACGACAAAATAGAACATAAATAAAATCGAAAAGAAGCTGGTCTTTCGGCCGCAACGTGACCAGAGAAGAAAAAATACCGCCGCCGCCCGCGGCGGCCGCTCGGCTAGGTTACCTTTCTTTTATTTAGACGCCCCTAGCGGGAGGCGTTGGCTCTATATTTAACTGAGGCGGGAGTTTCGTGACTAGAAAAAGCTATTAAGGGACTATGATAGTGCTTAGCCTAGCCCAAAAGCCAGGACTAGCTAGGTGCCCATTAGCTCCGCTGTCTCTTTAGCATTGCGCCTCCAGTGCAAGCTACACAATTTTTTTCAGAGTTAGTTTAAGAGCGTCCCACAAGAACATGGAGTCATGTCAGACCAAGGATATGTACTGAATACTTTAAATTTCGTTAAGTATAATGCTGTTAACAGGCTACGGAACAAATAAGCCCTTGCTTTGTAGCCTAGGCTTCACAGAGAGTTCGAGAATGCAAATGAAAAAACGAATGTTGTCGTTGTATGTCTAACAGGCATTTTTTTCTGCAATTCAGCACATTGCGTTCGGGTCCTCAGCGATAAGACAGGCAGCGGCAAGGAAATATCAAGGACGCGATATAGTTTCTTTCGCGGCATGGAAGACGAAAACTGCACCGACGATTACGATATTCCGTATTGGGAAATTTGAGCGCCGCTCTATACGTGTTTTGATTTCGCGTTATATTGGCTAGCGCGGACAATGTGTCTCGCGCAGCACGTTCCAAGCGGAGCGAAGTGAGGCGCGACTGCCCCGCTAATCGGGAGATCGCGAGAGCCAGCGCGTGGGTGAGGCGTGGGCGCCATTCACAGCAGCTGCCGCCGACAGACAGACCTCCGCTCATGCAGCGATTTGATGAACAGACTAGGCGCGCTCCTCTGGCGCCATCTCCTATAGCCATCATCGCCACAGAGCCGGTCTTGCGCGGTACTACGTTTTTCTTCTCATGCTTTCGCCACTATCCTCCGCCTCCGCTTTCCGCGTCATGGCTCCGCCGCACCCTCCTCATCCTCGCGCTCTCTTCGTTATCGCCGTCATTCATCTCCCACTGCGCTCCGAGTTCGCTCTCATCCTTCGGTATGCTCGCTCGCTCGGTTACGAGGTACGACTACGACACCGACGCTCGCCTCAAGATGGGGCGCCAAAAAGCTGCGCTTTAAAATTCTTTCCAAAAATTCGCTTTTGCTTAAAGAAAAACATAAGCCAACTTTTTTTTAATTGGTGATGTTATTCGTTTATTTCTTGGTGATACCACTCACTCAGGCACAGAAGAACTTAATCTCAATTGAATATCAGTACACAGAAGTACATCACTTTGATCCAGCAAGAAAAATGTTAAGGCAGAATCCATCTCACGATCGCTGTAGACGGTAATACAATTAGCATTAAAGCGATGATGATGATGCATGGTGTTTTAATGGCGCAAGGGCCAAGTATGGCCAAAGAGCGCCATGCCAGTGTTTGTGAGTTTGCAGTGGAGCGATGAATTCTGAGAAGTAGATGAGGCGTGGCTGTAAAGGGGCCTAAAAATAATTGCTGTAATGTGCGTAAAATATATATGTACTAAAATCATGGCAATGACTAATGAGGTGTACTATGAAATGAAGAATGCATTGGGAAAGAGTGACACGATATCAAAAATATTTAAGGTGCAGTAATTGGCAAGAACCACAACTGCCTAGACAGAGCCCTTGAACCACAAGGGCCTGGAGGCATGTGCTACAAAAACTATCACAGCGGCATCCTCTAGAGAGAGGATGCGCTACGAACTTATTGGGCTAATAACATGTAGCACAACATCGTTCAAAAAGCCAAGGATTGCTTTGGCGTTAAAAAGTGGTTCTTCACCAATAAACATCATGAGATGAAGAGGGATATGATAGCGGTATGCTACAGGAAAATGTTTTCTTCTTTCCGTTTCGGCTTCCCGACACTCCAGCAGGACGTGGAGGACGGTCAGCCTCTCACCACATCTACCACAGGTTGGTGGTTCATCACCAGTAAGCAAAAAATTGTGGGTGCCGTACGTGTGTCCTATTCTGAGACGACAGAATAGGACATCAATTCGTCGTGTTTTCGTAGCTGAGGGCCAGAAACCTAACTGTGGTTTAATCATGTGAAGTTTATTATTTGTTTCAGCGTCCCACAAGTGCTGCCAGTGGGCTCGCAGTTTCCTTCGCAAAAAAGGCTTCAGATCTGTGGGAGGAATAGCAGCGGCAGGATTATTAGTTTGCGGTGTAGGTGATGTGGCTAACTGGTCTGCAAGCTCATTACCCTCAATGCCTCTATGGCCAGGCACCCAGCATATAATTACATGCTGGTTAGATATAAACGCTCTGCATAAAATGGAATACAGCTCAGTAAGTACAGGGTTTCTGTGTTTACACAGCGACTTCAATGCTTTCACAACACTTTGGGAGTCTGTAAATATAATAGTCTTTTGAAGTTTTGATTTCATTATAAACTTCACTGCCGATAATAGTGCATAGGTCTCAGCTGTAAAGATGCTTGTCTCCGAGTGCAGTATACCGGATTCCGAAAATGATGGACCGATGGCTGCATAAGATACCCCTGCATGTGACTTGGAAGCGTCTGTGTAAAACTCTGTACATGAGTATTTAGATTGGAGTTCTAGGAAATGCATTTTAATGTGTGGGTCTGGCGCATGTTTCGTGACTTCTATAAATGCTGTGTCACAATCTATGAGCTGCCACTGCCACGGCGGTAACAACTTTGCTGGAGGCATGAGACGTTGTTCAAGGAGTGGTACACCTACTTTGCTGAGGCTCCGCGCACGCAACGAGAAAGGTTCTCTCGCTGCAGGTCGATTCTGAAAGAGTGTGGTACTAGTCGTGTCATTTATGGTCGAATATGCCGGATGTTCAGAGTGGGCATTTACCTTTAAAAATACGTGAAGCTGGAGTATGTCCTTTGTAGGTGGAGTGACCACTCATTTGCCTCTACGTAGAGGCTTGCCACAGGACTTGTCCTAAAAGCACCTGTGGCCAAGCGGATGCCTAGATGGTGCACGGGATCCAGCATCTTTAGCGCGCTCGGCGTAGCAGACTGGTACACTATAGCCCCGTAGTCTAATCGTGTGTGTATAAGGCTCTTATATAGGTTCATGAGGCATTTCCTATCACTACCCCACGTTGTGTGCAACAAAAGTTTAAGAATGTTCATTGTCTTTAAGCATTTGTTCTTAAGATACTTTATGTGTGGGATGATTGTAAGCTTGGTGTCTAGTATTATGCCCAAAAATTTGTATTCGCTACTTACAGGTATCCGCTGTCCATACAGTTCTACGTCAGGATTAGCGTTCAATCTTCTGTTCCGTGTGAAAAGAACACAAGAGCTTTTATTCGGGTTGAGCTTAAAGCCATTTTCATCAGCCCATTTGGAGACTTTGTTGAGACCGAGCTGAACCTGTCGCTCACAGATTGCCAGGTTGCACGACCGAAATCCTATCTGTACGTCATCTACGTATACCGAATAAAACATACTGCGTGGAATGAATGAATGCAATGAATTCATCTTTACAATGAAGAGCGTACAACTAAGTACTCCACCCTGTGGGACCCCGGTTTCCTGAATAAAAGGTCTGGACAGAGTACTGCCAATTCTAACTCGAAAAGTACGGTTAGACAGGTAGCTTTCTATAACACTAAGCATGCTTCCCCGAATACCCATCGCGGACATATCCCGCAATATTCCAAAGCGCCACGTTGTGTCGTAGGCCCTTTCCATGTCGAGGAATACGGAAGAGAAAAACTGCTTATGGACAAAAGCGTTTCGGATATTTGCCTCGATACGTACTAGATGGTCGGTTGTTGACCGGCCTTTTCTAAAGCCACACTGATATGGATCGAGCAGTTTGTTTGCTTCGAGGAAATGCAGGAGACGGCAGTTACTCATTTTTTCGAACAGCTTACACAGGCAACTTGTGAGCGCTATTGGGCGATAGCTTGTCACTAAAGAAGGGTCCTTCCCCTGCTTAAGAACCGGAACGACAATTGCTTCTTTCCATGTAGAAGGAATTAATGTACCCAGCAGCCCATATTTTATTAAAACGTGTGAGTAGAGTCATTTGGGTGTCTGTGTGGAGGTATTTGACCATATCATAGACTACTTTGTCAAGACCAGGAGCAGAGCTCTGACATTTATTTAAGGAGGCTCTTAACTCGGCAATGGTAAAAGGGCTCTTGTAGGGTTCGAACCGTCTGCACTTACGATCTAATGGCATGCGTTCTATTTGCTCTTTGTGTTTAAGGAATGACTGTGTATAGTTGATTGAGCTAGACACGTACTCGAAGTGCTCCCCGAGAGCGTTAGCCTGGTCTTCCAAGCTATTTCCATAGTCATTTACCAGAGGAAAAGAGTAGGTTGATTGCCCCTTAAGCTTTCTGAGTCCATTCCACACTTTTGTTTCCTGTGTATAGGAATTAATTCCCGAGACAAACTTCTCCCAGCTGGCCCTCTTTGCTTGTCCCACGTCCTTCGCCCCTGTGATTTAATCTGTTTATATTCGATTAGGTTCTTCGCAGTTGGGCATTTGCGTAGTTTGCCGCAGGCTTTGTTTTGTCTCTTTCGTGCCTGTCTGCAATTATCATTCCACCAGGGAACCCGTCTTTTGGATGTAGTCCCATTTGTCTGATGAATGAACTTCTCAGCTGCGCCAATGATAAAAGCGGTAAAATATGACATGGTATCATCTATACTAAAGTTTCTTATAAAATTCTGTGATAGGTAGGTGGATTCCTTAAAACATTTCCAATCAGCTGAGGCTAGTTTCCAGCGAGAGACATGTGGAGGGGAGTCACATTGCGTTACCAAGTTTAGACTTACTGGGAAGTGGTCACTTCCATATGGATTTTTGATCACATGCCATTCTAAAACAAAGAAAAGGGAGGCAGAGCCAATCGATAGGTCTATTGATGAGTATGTATTGTGATGGACATTATAATAGGTTGGCTCCTTCTTATTGAAGAGGCATGCACGGGAGTTTAAAAGGAAGTTTTCTATGAGTCGACCTCGCGCGTCGCATCGCGAGTCGCCCCACATCGTGTTGTGGGTGTTAAAATCACCCACGAGCATGTAAGGCTCCGGAAGCTGATCAATAAGGTTATGAAGGTCTGTTTTTTCAAGTTTATGGTTCGGGGGTATATAAATGGAACATACCGTGACCAATTTGTTAAATAGGATAGCCCGAACAGACACTGCCTCAAGGGGCGTCCGAAGGGCGACGTGTCGACAAGCTACGGACTTGTCGGCAACTATTGCTACACCGCCGGAGGCGTTAGCCTCGTTACGGTCTTTTCGGAAGATGGTGTGATTATGAAGAAAGTTCGTGTTTGCACGTTTCAGAAGTGTCTCTTGAACACACAGCAACTTTGGATTATGTTTGTGTAGGAGTTCTCTTATATCGTCGATGTTGTGAATAAGCCCTCTAGCATTCCATCGTAGTATTTGTGTCTCCATAATAAAGAAAGTTTGTGCTGTGTGTTCAGAAGATAAAGACTAGCTCACGTTGCCATTTCCAGGCGCCGTGACTCGAGGTTTCTCTTTTCTGGAGCGGTCGAGAGATTCCCGCAGCTCCTGAGGCGCTGGTGGCGCCGTCTGGCTGGTTGTTGTGTCCATCGCCTCTTGCGAGGCGCTGGACACGCGCTCTTGCGAGCGGTTGGTTTGACGTGACGGCCTCGTCTCGTTGGACGAGACCCTTGAGGCCACCTGCCCGGAGGTCGATGGCCCCTTGTTCTGAGATGGCGGAGCAGCGCTAGCTGCAGCCGCCGAGGGGGCGGACGGCGTCGCTGGCGGCTCACTGCGTGTGGGCCAGCCAGCCGCCGGAGGTCCGTTGTGGCGCTGCCCCCTCACGCGCCACTTCGGCAAAGGTGTTCTTGGGCAGGTATGAAACCCGCCTACGTGCCTCCTTAAATGATATATTCTCTTTTACCTTGATTGTAACAATTTCTTTTTCCCTTTTCCATGATGGGCAGGACCGCGAGTATGCGGCGTGCTCCCCATCACAGTTCACACAGTGGAGACAGTTTTCGCATGATTCAGAGACATGATCAGTCGCACTGCATTTCGCACAAGTCTGACGGCCTCGGCAGTTCTGCGAACTGTGGCCGAATCTTTGGCTCTTGAAGCATCGAAGAGGGTTTGGCACGTATTGCCTGACACGTAATTTAATGTATCCGGCCTCAATGGTCTCGGGTAGAACACTAGACCCAAAAGTAAGAATTATATGCTTTGTCTTTAGCTCCTTACCATCGCGCCTCATCTTGATTCGTTTTACAGTCAAAACATTTTGTTCTTTGAATCCTTCCAAAAGTTCATCTTCGGTGAGCTCCAACAGGTCGTCATCAGAAATAACACCGCGGGTGGTGTTCATGGTGAGGTGCGGGGTCACAGTCACAGGAAAGTCTCCAAACGACACTAGATTCTGCAGTTTATCATGTTGTTTCTTATCGCGGATTCCAGAAGGAGGTCACCGCTGGCCATCCTCGTCGCCTTGTAACCTGGTCCTATAGTCTCTGTCAGAGTCTTTGCAACAATAAAGGGTGAGATCACTCTCACGGTCTTTTCAGTTTTCTCACTATGTACCACGTGGTAGCGTGGAAAGTTTTAATTTGTCGGCCAAAAAATTTAAGAACTTCTTCGGTGTGCCCTCGTTTCAGGCGGCGATCATGGAGTGGGGGGAATGGTTCAGCCATAAGTATTGGTGCTTGCGATGTCGGCCTCTGTGGCGAAGAAAATCATACCAAACCACCCCGACCGCGCAGGCCCTCTGCAAAGTGCTAGGTTTTGGCGAACAAACATTTAATTTCTTGCCGTGAAATCTGTCAGAAAAAACACCGCATATCCACGAAGTGAATAATGATGAGCGGGCGACGCACCGGGGGATCATACGGGCAAAATGCCGGAAGCGTTCCCCGGAAGCCGGAGTTTGGCGTACATATACTATATATATATATATATATATATATATATATATATATATATATACTGTACATGTGTACAGTATCTACAGCGCTTATATAGCCCTTGTGCAACGCAGCGCCCCTAGCGGTCTCTATGCAAACCAGAGCTACGGACAACGGACGAGGGACAAGGCCAGGCCCTAAGGTGCTTCGCCCCTAAAACAGTAAAGTACGACTTAACCACAACCTACCGACATGGTGGCGTCGGTTTGTAATTTGAAAGTACGAGAAAACATAATTCTGTTACGAAGAAACTCAAACACAAACCCCCTTTCCAGCATTTCTACCGAGACCTACAGCTGCGCGCTCGGGTAATTTACTTACGAAAATAATATCCAGATGTCGCTCGCATCCTCGGCAGGTCATATTGGTACTTCTCCTGCCTAATGAGTTTTGGACACACGCGCACGTCGGGGCAATAGCAAACAACTAATAAAATAATTTAAAAAAAGGTGCTAGGGCCTTCACATTTTAACATAACACGACTTATATGACCACTGGAAAAACGACTTCTCAGCAATGCATTTCTGTTTAAAAGTGAAGCCGACTCCAAGGGGATCGGTGTACGCTTAGTCTTTGTAAGCTGGCTTTCCCATGTTCTGGGCTGCAGTGGGAAAGCCAGCTTACAACGGGGCCCGCCAACGGGACTCGAACGGGGCCCGATAAGGCTATTGGGTTTCACTCTTAAAGGCGAAGCTTAAGCGTCCTCAAATTTTTCTTCATTCGATGACTACAGTATGATTGCAATAACCTAAAAAAATTATTCGCATATCTGCTTGTTTTGCTGCAAATGACGTCGAAAGAGTATAGTCTTCTGCCGCCCCAGATACGTAACACCCTCGCTTCTCTCACCCCTCACGTCTTTCCCTCCCCTCACACTTCTCCCATGATGGATGCAATGGAGGTTTTGCTGAATTCAATTCAAATTCACCGCGTTCGCCCTGCTCTCGCGCCATCTGTTGGGACCTTTTATTACTGTTGGCTTAAAGCCGGCTACAGAGCCGCGGCTTCAGTCGGGTTGTTGCCAACGCGTAGCGTCTCTACTACACGATTTCTAACGCCTTTATTTTTAATTTAACGCATTCATTTTTCATTTACTAACGCAAAAACAAGTCCAATGTGTCATCACCATCATAATCAGCCTATATTTTATGTCCAATGCAGGACGAAGGCCTCTCCGTGCGATCTCCAATTGCCCCTGTCTTGCGCTAGCGTATTCCAACTTGCGCCTGCAAATTTCCTACTTCATCATCCCATCTGGTTTTCTGCCGACCTCGACTGCGCTTCCCTTCTCTTGGTATCCATTCTGTAACCCTAATGGTCCACCGGTTATCCATCCTATGCATTACATGACCTGCCCAGCTTCATTTCTTCCGCTTAATGTCAACTAGAATATCGGCTATCCCCGTTTGTTCTCTGATCCACACCGCTCTCTTCCTGTCTCTTAACGTTAGTCCTAAGATCTTTCGTTCCATCGCTCTTTGTGCGGTCCTTAACTTGTTCTCGAGCTTCTTTGTTAACCTCCAAGTTTCTTCCCCATATGTTAGCACCGGTAGAATGCAATGATTGTACACTTTTCTCTTCAACGACAGTGGTAAGCTCCCAGTCAGGATTTGGTAATGCCTACCGTATGCACTCCAACCCAATTTATTCTTCTGTAAATTTCTTTCTCGTGATCAGGGTCCCCTGTGAGTAATTGACCTAAACAAACGTACTCCTTTACAGACTCTAGAGGCTGACTGGCGATCCTGAATTCTTGTTCCCTTGCCAGGCTATTGAACATTATCTTTGTCTTCTGCATATTCATCTTCAACCCAATTCTTACACTTTCTCGACTAAGGCCCTCAATCATTTGTTGTAATTCGTCTCCATTGTTGCTGAATAGGACAATGTCATCTGCAAACCGAAGGTTGCTGAGATATTCGCCGTTGATCCTCACTGCTAAGCCTTCCCAGTCTAAGAGCTTGAATACTTCTTCTAATAGCGTTGTGTATTCCTAATTAAATGAACGCTGCGGGTCACGGTTATGTACATACGAGGTCTGTTAGAAAAGTATCCGACCTTTGGCCGAAGAAAAAAAAACTGGCATAACTGGAGTGTTGGAAACCTAATCAGCCTCAAATAGCCTTCTTGGGACTCCACACATTTCCGCCAGCGGTGCTGCTATTGTTGTAAGCATTCCTAGAAGGCCTTTAGATGGAGTTTAGCGCAGCTGTCGTTGGAGCCATAATGTCCTCTCTTGTCTGAAATCGTGCTCCTTTCAATGGCCTCTTGATTTTGGGAAACAGCTAGAAGTCGCAGAGGGCCATATCAGGAGAGCAAGGAGCCTGTTGAACTACAGGAGTATAGTTTTTCGCCAAAAAAGTCTGAATCAAGTGCGAGTAATGTGCAGGAGCATTGTCGTGATGGTTGCGCAAATTTCCTATTGACCAACACTCCGGTCTCTTCTGCCACACAGCATCACGTAGGCGACGGAGGACATCCCTGTAGTACTCTTTGGGGATTGTTTGACCCTTTGGTGCATGCTCGTGGTGTACGACACCGCGGGAGTCAAAGAAAGCAGTCAGCATCACTTTGACGTTGCTGCGCACTTGGCGGGCCTTCTTTGGTCTTGGTGACGTGGAATGCTTCCACTGTGACGACTGGGATTTCGTTTCCTGGTCGCACCCGTACACCCAAGACTCGTCACCAGTGATTATGGTGTTCATGAAGTCGGGGTCACTGTTTGTGGAATCCAGCATGTCCTGTGAGACTTCAACACGAAGTTGCTTTTGCTCCACCGTGAGCAGCTTCGGCACAAATTTCGCCGTAACTCTCTTCATGGCCAAATCTTCGGTCATAATGGAATTTGCAGAAAAAGTGCTGATGCCCACCTCTTCCGCAATTTCCCGGATAGTCACACGACGGTCCCGCATCACCACAGCGTTCACTTCGGCAATGACCTGGTCATTGTTGATGACCGACCGGAGCGTGGTTCGCTCTCCACCGATGTGCGGCCGTCTTCAAACCGGTTGTACCACTTCTTAATCTGTGTTCGGCTCATAGCATCGTCACCGAAAGCCGCCTGAATCTTGCGAATGATTTCCACTTGTCTGTCGCCCAGTTTTTGGCAAAATGTGATTTAGTACCGCTGCTCCAGTCGCTCCGCCATTTTCCTTGCAATAAAAAATCCTACGAGAGCACTCCGCACTACCTCACTCATACGCTTCGTCTCAGCGACTGACGCTATCGGCAGGCGGGAAAAAATTCGCGCATGCGCACGAAGGTTCAAGGTCAGCTCATCCAAGCACGCTTGTTTCATATCTATCAGGTGTTCGCAAAAAATAACGTCAAATACTTTTCTAACAGACCTCGCTTATTTTGCCTCAAAAAGGCCTGAGGTTTTCTTTGCGCTGTATAATGTTGACGTGTATGACCACATGCCATCAGTGCTAGTAGCTTGGTTGGTTTTGGCCGGGCAGTTGAATCGAGTGACAGAAAGACAAAGTTTTGCGCATTTAGGTAGCCCAAGAATGACTATCGTCTTTAAAAAGGAATCATGTTGCTATAGCGAACGCGGCAATGCTACGACTATGGGGTAAAGTTTGTAAAGTGGTCACGATGATAAAGGTAGTAATCATCATCATCCTAAGTTTATGTCCACTGCAGGACAAAGGCCTCCCCCTGTGATCTCCAATTACCCCTGTCTTGCGCAAGCTGATTCCAATTTGCGCGTGCAAATTTTCTAACTTCATCAACCCACCTAATTTTCTGCCGTCCTCGACCGCGCTTCCCTTCTCTTTGTATACATTCTTTAACTCTATTAGTCCACCGGTTATCCTTCCTACGCATTACATGGTCAGCCCAGCTCCATTTTTTTCCGCTTAATGTCAACTATGTAGAATATCGGTTATCCCCGTTTGCTCTCTGATCCACACCGCTCTCTTCCAGTCTCTTAACGTTAGGCCTAACATTTTTCGTTCCATCGCTCTTTGTGCGGTCCTTAACTTGTTCTCGAGCTTCTTTATTAAAATCCAAGTTTCTGCCCTATATGTTAGCATCGGTAGAATGCAATGAATGTACACTTTTATTTTCAACGACGGTGGTAAGCTTCCAGTTAGAATTTGGGAAAGCCTGCCGTATGCACCCCAACCCTGTTTCATTCTTCCGTGAATTTCCTCCTCATGATCAGGGTCTCCTGTCATCCTGATCGCTTCGTATCACGTGGCAGAAAAAATGTCCGGAGTATAGAACTCGCCTCGAAGCTCATTTTACATCAGTGCGCCTCATTCATACGGCTTGAAGAAGCAACCAACCTCCTCATAAACGCTGCCTTCAGCATTCTCGATGCTGTTATCACCATTTTAAAAAATTTTCTACACCACTGGGGCGCGCAAATGGCCCAAAATCATGCGCCTCCATCGAATGCTGCTGCCTGTCCGCGGGAGCCAAGGAGGAAAAGCGTGCCGTGCGCAGCGCGCGCTGCAGGCACGCGAGGAGAATTGAGGAGGAAAGCGCGGCGGTGAGTAGTGTCGCGACGTTCAAATTATCAAGGGCCTTTAGGCTACATCTGTATAAAGTACCCATGTGGTTTTTGACTGACTGAATAAACTTTATTGAAACCAGCAATGGGTGGCGGCTGGGCCTATGTCTCCCACGTGGGGACGTCGAGGTGTTGCCCTCTTCGCCGCCTCGCAGGCTTGCTGGGTCGCCCAGAGTTGGTCGCCGAGGTTGGAGCTACGCAGCGCAGCGTGCCATCTCGACGAGATGGTCATGGGGTTAGTGTCGGGGTATTGTTGTGTACAGTCCCAAAGCATGTGTGGTTTTTGTGCGAGATAAGATAAAGTTATCCGAAATGCTGCGTTTTTGTTCGTTGAATGCGGCGTAGCCACTTTTGGGAGCCGGAAACACGTCATATATTTTGGGTTTTGGACACCACCTATATATTTGCGTTTGGGTATTCCATGCCATCGTTGCCATTTCCCCATTTTAAGACCCTGCTCTACCCCGAGGTTTGCCACCTAGTCGTGCATGATTACAGTGTACATTTCACCTTCTTCATTGCTACGAAAAAGCTATGGTACAAATGTATAGTGTTGCTAATCGGAGATATCGTGTGGTTAGCCTACCTGTCTTTCTTTGCCCTTTCTTTTTCGTTGCGCTACTCTCATCGCTAATTCAACATCCTCTTAGAAATACTTTATTTCTTCGGCATGACTCTACGTTAGAGCTTAGGCGTGTCTTGCCTTGAATTTATACTTCCTGTTTAGTTTAACTGCTACGAGTGCAAGCCTTTTATTGCGATAGAATTATAGGGCGTTATCCGCAGCACTCTTCTAAATAAAGCCTTTCCTCTTATTCTCTCTTATCTGAAAGGCATCTGTGTAAGCATTTACGTAGTGTAACATATATCAATGGCGCATTCAATAAAACTTATGTTGCCTTTTAATTCATCCTTCACTGTTATTCTGTAAAAGTACACAATGCTTTTTTTATAATGTTCGAACAATACAATAGTATATTCGTATGTGTGACCCTGTTGATCTATATTTCCGGTAGATTTTATTCGTCAAGAATATAGGTAATGCCTGGGGAGGTATTCAGCTGTTATTATGCAGCTCATTGTGAACGTTTGTATGTTATTTTTTTAATGACTCACGATGAATAGTGAAGCTGGGATGTCTTTGGTGTTTTCTGGAATATTTCAGGACAATTGACAAGTACAATTAATATGACGCTGCAATATAATGAACCAGATAGCTACAACTGCAGTGTCTTTACTGGGGAGAATTCAGACCTTCAGATTCCAGGTAAGAAACGCTGAATACGAGATAAAATCTCCTATTTCAATGCAGATACGTGAATGATGAATTTTTAGGTTTGTTCCTTCTGAGCGTGTAATCTCAAAACACTCCAAAGGCATAACAAATAAGAGTGTATCAAAACCTGCTTAAAACACTTCTCATTTGTATTGTTTGTTTTATAAACGCACGAGTCGCACAATCACGAGAAAATAAAGTCCTCCTAATTTACAGCGTGTAAGCGCCTATACAGGGTGTTTCAGCGAACACTCAAAATTTATTTAAGGTTGCCTGTGGGAGATGGCCCAATTATAGTTTATCAGCTGGTGTACTCGAAGAGGCGGACATTACTTGCACAAGAAATTGAAATGCATAATCGACTAATCAACAAAAATTCACTAATTAAGTTTTTAGCTAATTACCGGATGGCCCATATTGCAATTTACAAATTGTAGCCGTGGAGCTCGCAAGGCGGATCCACTTGGAATTAATTCTCAGGATGCCACCAGTTTCGAGATATTAATTCCTGAACTTTGCGGAGAAATGCATTGGCGTTCCAGTTAATTTTGTGCTTCAATGCATAAAGCGACGTTTTCTTAAGAAACTAACTGGAACGCCAATGCATTTCTCCGCAAAGTTCGGGAATTAATATCTCGAAACTGGTGTCATCCCGAGAATTCGTTCCAAGTGGATCCGCCTTGCGAACTCCACGGCTACAATTTGTAAATTGCAATGCGGGCCATCAGGTAATTAGTGAAAAACCTAATTAGTGAATTTTTGTTAATTATCCGATTATGCACGTCAATGTCTTGTGCAAGTAATGTCCGCGTCTTCGAGTAGACCCAGCTCATGAACTAGAATTGTGCTATCTGCCACAGGCAACCTTAAAGAATTTTTGAAAGTGTTCGCTGAAACACCCTGTATGTACAGGTTCAGAATTCTCAGAGCTTAAAACACCCAAGGTGTTTTTGCAATTTAGCTGTTGTACCTATATAAAGAAATCGTTCTGTGTGATATGATCCCAACAAGTATGTTGCTTTTAAATTCGTTTTTTACTTATGTGGTTTTACGTGCCAAAACCACGATCTGACTATGAGGCACGCCATAGTGGGGGAATAGGAAAAAATTGGATCACCTGGGGCTCTATAATGTGCACCTAAATTTAAGTAGATGGCTGTTTTCGCATTTCGCCCCCATCGAAATGCGGCCACCGTGGCCGGGATTCGATCCCGCGACCTTGTGCTCAGCAGCCCGACACCATAACCACTAAGCAATCACAGCCAAGTTTTTTTTAATTCCTTTAGGACTTTTATATTGTTACGGGGATCCCATGGGAGATATCTCATAGGTAACAGCAGTCACCTGGCGCAGCACGCGGTAGGCCCCGACGTTCCGCGACCTTAACTTTTCACAGAGGCCGACACGACTAGATGGGAGCCAGAGAAGGACGAGAGAGCCCGGTGGAATATCAGTATCCCGGTTTCGACGATCGTAGATGGCCTTTTGTGTGGTCTGCGATGACGAGATGCCGAGCGCGGGCTACTGTGCGCGCGATGAGCGCACGCGTGATGGCATCTTGCGCGTAGGAAATCATGGACGTGGAGGCCGCATCAGGAGGGTGCAAGGTGTCAAAGGGTAGTAAGGGATGGCGTCCAATCAGAAGATATAAGGGTGAGTAGCCGGTAGATTCAAGACGCGATGAGTTGTATGCAAATGTGACAAACGGAAGCGCAACCTCCCAATCGTGGTTGCTTTCGGAAACGTACATGGAAAGCATGTCGTTTGGTGTGGTGTCGTTTAGTCGTTTGGTGTGGAATGAAGATTGTTGTGCAATGAAGATTCCAAAACCAAATGTACTGATCCCGTTTGCGATTAACTTAGATTGACGGGAGTGGAATTGCAGAATGAATTGCTGAAAGCGCTAAGTGCAAAGCATGACGGTTTCTTCAGATTGTTTTAGTACATGCACTCAAGTACGAACGCATATAATTGCCCCAACAAAACCAAGATAATCATAAATATCGCGAATCGTTTTTAGCGCTACATTTTTCATGACTACTGCAACGTTAAGGCTCCAAAGTTAAGTTTATCCAAACATTTATTTCATCAAGTGCGCAACGTATAAACTGATAAAAAAACGATCTATGCACATTAATATTTTTCCTGCAGGCGATCGAAAACGAAGCTAAATACGCAGACAAAAGTTCCAGCAATGCCCAAGGAAAACACCACTTGTTTTCGAAAAACTGTGCATCATTGCCATTCCGTACACAGCCTTGCACAAACCTCAAAACAGTGTCATGCTCACAAAATTATAGTCCCTACGCCTTCGCTAAACAGAGACAACAGGGAGATAGTCGCACCGCATTAGAATAGTGTTTCCGTGTATTGACCAAGATTACCAAACGAAACCTGCTGAGATCTGATGGATCGCTGATGAAATGTCGAACTTTTTTGTACCTTTTACACCACACCATGACTGAGAACACCAAACTTGGCGATATTGAAAGCTTTCTATATCTCCGATCTCTATGCCACGTTGTTGCAGCAAGAGCTATCGAGGAGATTCCTCTACACGGAGAGTAGACACACCGACACCGTCGAAGTTCTGAAGGTCTGCTTCGACAACGCCAAAATTAGTGAGGCAAGATACCTTGAGAACTTACGATCCCTCACTCCGCAGAGCTGTTGATACAAAGGCACTGGATTGCGGAACACGTAGCACTCCGTGTTGGTGAACATCAGCGGACAGAAATGACGCGTATGTCCTGCACCATCGTGTGGGATAATGTTCTGCGAAGTTTTAATGAAGACCGTCGCATGAGACACTCATGATCGCGTACCATTGACAAAGGAGTCCTAATGTGGCCACAGACCGTTTCCATTGCTCAACGACAGAGTAGGATCTAAAACACCTGCATGAGTATATTCAGATTGACGTTTATTGCAGAGAACGAAGTAGCTACCCGTGGTTATATTCCGCAATCAGCATGAACCTGAAGCCAATCGTAGATACTGGCCGTCGTCGGCAACCGTAATGCTCAACAGTGCCGCGTCATGCGCCACATGCGCCTTTATGCAGCTGAAAAGCAGCATAAAGTTTCGAAAAGCTACTATGAAATGGACGACAACCAAGTAGAGACGTCGAGATAGTGGAGGCTTTCTCTGATACATTCGTTTGTGATACATCACAAACTCAAACAAGCAGGAAAATGCGACTTTCCATTGACGCGCCTTCTCCATTCATTTTTCTTAATTCGGCACACAAGTAATGAGTTCATTTCTGCTAATAACAACCTGAATGTAACCAGTGCTGCACAAGGCAACATACATCCTGGTCAAGTAAAATTATTTATGAACCAACCTCATGTGCTCTCTCTGTGATTATAATGTAACGTTCGCCAAGGACACCTTTAGTCAGGAACAAAGATTAGCCTGGTTTTTTAGAACAGTAATAGTTCCATACTAACAAACAGCAGGCCAGTCTCTGTCAAACCATTTGTAAGTAATACAAAAACTTACTTAAATACGATTGAAAGCATGCCCTAATAAATATAGTATTTTTTATTCAGTCCAGTTAGCATTCAGTATAGATGCTGCACTCATACCCATCACTGACCAAGTAAACAATGCTAATGACGCTATCGTGTTGCAGGATCAATTTTTGTACATCTCTAAAATGTTTTCGACGGCATTACCTGTGAAAATGTTTCATTGTGCTAAATGCCGCAGAAAAAGAAATGTCCCTACTTCACTACTACTTCCTCGTTACTTAGGAGATAGGACTCGAGTTGTTCGCGTTTGGAGCCCTTAAAGGGGCCCTGAACCAATTTTTACCGCAATAGAATAATGCGATTGAAGTTAAATGAGACTATTTCAGAAATACTTTGCCGAAAAAAAGTTATTCAATGCGCTCAGAAGAAGCGGAATTACTGGCAATGAAACACACCGCTCACGTTGCTTCCGCTCCTTCTTCAATGATTGGACTGCGAAGGCTAAGGCCTAGCGGGGTGTGCCCACAACGCTCCGCCTGCTTAACGTCACCATGGCGCGCAGTTCAAATTTGATTTTGGATTTTCACGTAGGCGCCACTATTTCCTATTTTGGCACCTACGAAGTGCCAAACGTAAGGGGGCTTCAGCCAAACGTGGATGTACTCATCGAGTCGATGTGCGCTCAGCCACTTAAGGGTATACAGGGTGACCACCCTGTATCTCGATCTCGATCAAACTTAAGTCGTCAGGTTTTTTTAATTAGGCGCTTAGATGTGCGTGAAGACCACCTCTACAGTAAGGTTATGCACCCAAGGGGACACAGAATCAGGTGGTAATTATTGATGTCGGTGGCTTAGTTAACTAAAATTGAATAATTATTTTTAGTGGCTGCATTAAGCGGGCAAGTTTGTATTGAAAAGTTAGACGCAATCGTGTTTCTACTCAGTTTTATTTGCCAGAATTCTAACGCATCCGTGCTCCGAGATACCTAACTGGGAAGTTTAGTTGACGCTCTCATGATTACGCATGCATGACAGTGAGGACTGGTGCAAAGCTATTTCCTTTTGCGATGGGCCTGCTGCGTACGGTGTTTAGTTTGACAACTGGATGGAGGCATAAGCAAAAGTGATAACTGGCACCCTTTAAGTATTGGCATGCCTAATCGCAAACTGCAGTACTCGGAACCACTATCGGAACACGGAACCGAGCGACCTGTAGTAATGGTAGCAGCTGCGATGCCGAGATAAAGGAGCCAGCGCTGAAGCCGGGGGGAGGGGCGGGATGGATATACGCGCATGCGTGATGGTGTCTAGACGAGTGCGCATTGTGCTAACCTGGGTTACGCAACATAGTTTGAGTGTTCAATTCCAAATATCGTAATCTTTATTGAAATCCACAAAGTTGTTACCCACGCTAAGGAATTTTTTGCTATGGCATTGTTGCAAGAATGACGAGGCCGATACACAATAAACTATTTACAGGATGTATTTACAGTAGTGGTTGCAGCGCTTATCAGTTCAGCTCACAGCCCGAGCCAAAATCACTTCGCCTGCTTCGTGGGGCGACCTCGCGCATCGTCCAAGCGACCGGCTAATATTGATGTAGCACTATTTGCAAGTCGTTGTGCGCATGCACAAATTTCACGTGTCTATGGAAACCCATTAAGATATCAGTGCTTTAAAAATGTTCAAAGTGCTTTCCTTCCACAGCAACGCAAATCATAAACCGCTCTCGCACTGACTGTGTAACTCTGCGCAGTACTTCTGGTCTGATGCTTGCCCAGGCAGATATTATCCAGTTCTTCATGTCATTGATGTCAGTTGGCCCTGTTGCAAACACCAGATCTTTCACGTAGCCCCAACGAAAAAAGTCAAGCGGTGAAAGTTCAGAGGATCGTGGTGGCCAAAACATCGCTCCTGAGCGCCGTATCCACTGTCCTGGAAAATGACTGTCCAAACAGCTCTCTGCAGAGGTGGAGAAATGCGGTGGGGCTTCGTCATGCTGGGACCATACTTTGCAGAGGTCGTTCAGGGGAAGATCAGAAACAAAGTTGTCGACGACAACACTATTTCTTGTGTGTACTCTTACTGTCGAGGTTGCCATCGAAAAAATAGGGTCCAATGATCCTGTCTCCAAGTATGCCACAGAACACATTCACACTCCAGCGAACTTGGTGCTTGTGTTGTCGCAGCCAGTGTCGGTTCTCTTTTGATCAATAATGGACATTGTGAACATTCACTGTGCCCTTCCGGCAAAACCGAGCCTCACCTGTCCACATTACTCATTGTAGGAAGTCATTGTCTTCATCAAATTTTATGAGGCCCCAACTGCAGAAGGCCAGCTGCCTTTCGAAGTCTGCCTCACTTAGGTCCGGGGTGAAGGCAAACATGGTACGGATGGAACCTATGCGTTTACTGCGTAAGCTGTTATGTGCTCATTCCAATAGCCGTTTCGGTTCGCGATGGTGTCCGCCGCCTCCGCCGAAATGTGTCCGGTGACCGTAACCGCTATCGGCTGCAAATGCGAAAAAACGTACCTGGTTCCCGCCGGGATCTAACCCGGGCCCGCTCCGCGGGAGTCAGATACGCTACCACTGAGCCACGCAACAGCTCGCTATCAGGTAGCGGAAAATGCCCTATAAGCGCGCCCTAGGCAGGCGCAGACGACGAGATGTGATTCAGACGAGGCGCGCAATAAACGCAATCCCGAGCCTCCGCCAGTGTGATGGTGCCATCTAGTGAAGGTGCCTACAAACGCAGCGTGTCCGACATGTAAGTTGCATGTAGCAGTTCCATGCTGCATGTAACTGGACCTGTTAAGTCAAGCAGGTTAGTGGCTATTTGTCACCAGCCCATTTTGAAGATTCCAATAAACAATCATCATCATCATAATCAACAACAACGTACCGTGCCGCGGGTCAAGGGATGTGAGATCTGCGCCACGTATTCTGGATACCTCTTCGGTACACGTTATGGCGTTTCCTCGCAATGTACGAACCGCTGCTGAAGAAGCGAATCGTAGAGCTACGTGCACGGCTACAACCAGACATCATCGGGTTCAGCAGACTGATGTGCAGAGCAGCATTACAAGCCGCAGCTCGCCGTCGACGCCGGGCGGACAGTTGAGATCGTTCTCGTTAAAACGAGGCGAATAGACTGCCGCGAAGACCCTGTATTGCGTAGTGCCGAAATTGGAGCTACTCGTGAGACGCTCCACCAGCTTACGCTGTGCTGCGTGTGCCGCGCAGGCGTGTGACGTTTTTAGCACCCTTAAGACTGTTCCGAAGCTACGTCCTGACTCATTGGCAATTTGTCGGATGCTGATTTCTGGCAACGTCAACTTCGAAGTCTTCGTTGACGATTGTCTCTCTTCTGTTGCGGACGGTGGACAGCGCCCGTTGTGCAAAATCGCCGAAACATGGTTATGAACGTTGACCTAGATGGAAGTGGACGATGTAGGTGGTGAGCCGTTCACACTCGCGTTGCTAATACGGCATTACCATTCATCCTGGCCATTGCAAGTGCCGTGTAAATTTCTTTTTTCAGTTGAATACATTGTGCCGGTGGAAACAGCCATGGCAGCACAGTGGGTCCCAACGCTTTTCTTGATGGTCGTTCGACGGGCAGCACTATTGCAGGAGCAGTCTACAGCAATGAAGCTAACATGTTGACAAGATAATGTCCCAGTGCGATCCAAATGGTACAGAAATTGTGCCGTAAATTTATCTTCCGCGATCGGCTGTAACACGATTAAGTGTACTGGGTACATCACATCACGCTGTTGTTCCTTGATTTCGCCAGCCAAGAGTGAGAGGGGCAGTTATCAATTTTGCCTATGCCTCCACCCCATTGTCAAACTAAACACCGTACATAGCAGGCACGTCACAGAAGGGAGGAGCTTTGCGCCCGTCTTCACTCTCATGCATGCGTAATCATGCGAACGGCAATTAAATTTCGCAGTTCTTTGTCTCGGAGCACGGCTAAGCTTGAAGGATTCCGCCAAATGAAACTGTGTAGAAACATGATAGCGTTAAATTTTCAAAACAAACATGCCTGCTTACTGCAGCCACAAAACGTTAAGTATTCAAATTTAGTTAATTAAGCCACCGACATCAATAATTACACCTCATTCTGTGTCCTCCTGGGCGCATAACCTTACTGTAGAGGTGGTCTTCACGTACTATCGACCAAGAAAGTAAACGGACCACGGCTCCGGCGGCCGGAGCGGCTGCCTGGCCACAACGGGGCGCTGCTGTCTCGCTCCGCGCGCTTGGGTCGAGAGTGCCGTGGGTGACGTTAAGCTTCTCCCTCACTCTCGCGCTGTGTCTTGTCACGCTTGACAAAATGTCTAGTGCGTCGTCCAGTTGCTCTGCGGTATTCAACCCGTGGCGCTGACGCACAGTAGCCGACGGCCGCAGGGAATCAAACCCCGGCACTGTGAAAAAACGAAGACCTGCTCTGTTTTTCTTTGTTTTGTTTTTGCCTATATTGACCTTACCTTTCGTACTAGTGTTTGTCGCCTACGTCCCTTGTTGCTCGATTTTCGGCAACATTGCGCAAGGCGCCACAGCGGCGGCTGACACGCGCTCTTTCACGCCTGCGAGATAAAGGCACGTTCGCGTTAGCGGCACGGCGACTTGCCGTGCACCGTTTGACGTTCTCAGGCTGACGTGCGCGGTCGGTTGTGCTCGCGCCCGTCAAGGTTTCCTTGCCGTGCAGAGAATGGATCCAAGATCCATTTTTGCGACGTTATCCGGCTGCCGCACGCCGACGTGACCAATCAGCGACGCAGTAATGGTGGTCGTAGCTACGTCGGCTTGCCCCCGACTTGACTCCTGCGGCGACGGCGCCGTCCGATTTTCGCTCCGTGGCTTTCTCCGTGTGCGCTCGCTACATCGTTAGGGAGATTCGAATAGGGAGATTACTGAAAACTGTACGCGATTACAGGTTTCTCTACGGCAAGACTAAGCCAGAATACAAGGACACGGAATTTAAAACCAGCAGAAGGGAAGTGCTGACGACGAGAGATGCGCTCAAAATCTTGCCTTCCCACCTTCGTGCAGCGAGTTAGCGAGGTTAGATGGTGTCACGTGTTTTGCGCACCGGCAAAGCTTGCCGTGCACTTTGAACACCTCCGTGCGGCCGTCGGCTACTGCGCGACAGCGCCATGGTTTGAATACCGGCTATGCGCGGTCCCCTTCATCAGCGACCGCCAGCAGCAGAGCAACCGGACGACGCACTATACATTTTATCAAGCGTGACAAAACGCCGCGCGAGAGCGAGGGGGAAGCTAAACGTCACCCACGGCACTCTCGACCCAAGCGCGCGGAGCAAGACAGCAGCGCCCCGTTGTGGCCAGGCAGCCGCTCCGACCACCGGTACCGTGGTCCGTTTACTTTCTTGGCCGATAGTACATCTAAGCGTCTATTAAAAAAATGTCGACTTTGATGATCTTGTATAGTCCTACGTTCTTGGCGCGAGGGCGAGCATCACTGGCGGCTAGTCACGCTACGCCACTTGCGTTACGCCAGCCGAAATGTCATCCCCTCTATGCTTAGACGCACACGCCATGGCAGCTCTCTTCGGAGCATGCGCAGAACAGTCCCCAACCCGCACGCCGCTTTGAACAGCTGTGTGCGACCGTCGGTGAAGCGGCGTGGGCGCCTTTTTTTTTTTTTTTTTACTTCGCGCAATGCATTGTGGGGTGGCGCCGTAGGCGCGTCCAACGTGTGGATGGAGCAAGTCGAGCAAGCATCGTCTCGACGTAGGGCACGTCCAAGCAGCGTCCAAGTGCGTTGGCCACGTCCGTTTACGTTGGCTGCGCCAGTGCGTCGAACTACAGACGTTGTGGCTCTCGCCAACGTGACGTTGAAAATAATTCCTTCAGGGCGTCGCTCCACGTTTCCCAAGTTGTATGGTGATGTCCAAAAGCGCGGTGACAATTCCGAGCTGTGCCTTTCAGTTTACTTGCGGCAATGAGACGGGTGGTGGCATCATCCCATGCGGCGAGCTGCTGTACCCGGCAGACGTCATTAAGTCAGACATTAACATTTTGTGCTGGAGACTGATCAAAGTAAGCAATCGATGACGACAGGTCTGGCAGTGTGGTGAACTGTAGTCGAGGGGCGTGGCAGCTGTTCAAACAGAAGTGCCAGACTTTCGAGCGTCGCGGGATCAAGGGTCAAACCTGAGTTGCCGGCGGTACCCGCCCTCTCCACGCTAGACCGTGGCGTTGCCTCACGACGTTGGTGAATGTCGGCTTCGAGGCGCTGAATGAGCTCTTCCTTAGGGCCGGTGTTCTCTAACTCGCGTCGGGCCAATTCTTCGCGGATAAGGTCGACTCCGAGCCGCGACATGGTCGTTGAATCAAGCTCCTCCCAAATAATTCCTGGCATGGTGCACCGCAAAGCGAGGCTGGGCGCGCGCGGGAGACTAGGCGAGTAAGCGCTAAGCCACAGTTTATGCGCGGGATTCAAGTTAGCTATGGGCTAGTGGTCAATATTCACGGCACTCTCCATATGACGGCCGTGCTTTTCTTCTGATGCGGAGTGAATACAGACGAGCGGTACAATGGCAGGATATCGTCAGGCGCGAGCCTTCGGCGGCGTGAGTACAATGACGAATGCGGTTGAAAAGGCCTACTGACCGTCGTTCTTGCGCTGCCGTGGCTGAGTGGCTTGGCAGAAGTTCGGGGTCGACTACGCCAGATATGAGGCTTGGGCTGGACGCAGGAAGACTGACATAGGTGGGAAACAGTTTAATGCGTGTTAAGGTTACATACAAATAACACACCGCCTGAGCACTCCAGCGACTGTGGCTTAACTGACTCGCCCATCGCGGGCAAACAACAAAAACAAGGCGAGGCTCCCGGCAACAGAAGCAGGAAAGGTAGGTGACGATGTCGGCGCGGCTACTCGCTGCGCAGGACACGTTGAGCAATCTATAGCAGCCCAGACCGACTGGGCCAAGGACATCACATCACTCACGCTAGAAAGGGTCGTTGCCTACGGTCGCTGTCGAAATCATAATCCAGTTGTGCTACGACGAAAAAAGAGTGCGTTTAAGTAGAGAGCCCTATTTTATTACTTCATAAGTTATGGCAAAATTACATTCAAAACAAACCTGGGGTAGAAAGTCAAGTACTTTGATCTGTGCTTCAAAGAGATTTTATATTTTACTTGGGCAATTTTTCGCATAATTAAAGTTTTCATCCACTTTCCACTTGTTTTCTTTTAGTTGCATACCGCGTCTTGCTTGAATATATTGATTTATAGTTATTCAACCTTCTTCTGTTTAGGTTTGATGACATGTTACATGTACATTCGTGGACGACTTCCGAATGGTACTCAGCCGCCCCAGTATTGCCAACAAGATTACTTATCACGCTGCCCACAGACACCACTGTACAAACCATATAATTGGAACTGCACTGTAAGTGACGATTAGACTAAAGAGGACAGCAAGTAAGAGAATGAAGACGAATGAACATATCAGCCACGTATACAATAAAATCTTTATTGCTAGCAGATTTATTGTTCAGTTGTGTTTCATTTAAATTATTTAAGGATGCTATGTTTCGTGAGGTGGGCCATTTGAAAATATGTTGTTTCAACTTAAAGTTATAAAAATATATCTTAGACATGAACGCGTTTACATCCTACATCCATTCATGACGAGATATGTAGGAATTGTTAGATAAAGCAGCCGCTGCGCAGACATTAAAAAATGAAGGCGCCGAGAAGACCTAACTGCACGTCTTAAAAATTGTCGAAGTGGCTTCACAGCTACGATAAATATTTTCCGCAAAAGTTCTACAATAGCATTTGCATTGCATATTAAGGGCACAAAACTCTAACGGAGAAGCTACATGCCTCTTGCAAGTTCTATTCAAAATGGTTCACTTAAAATTCAAATATACACATTAGTATTGTCTGGCTGGTACACAATTTATAAAGAACTTTGTTGGTTTCTCCAATTCTGAAGTAGCGTACTAGCTAAAATGCTCATAATATATTGCCTGAATCTACGGTAAAGCTTGAAGAGCAATAGAGCGGAAAACAATGCCTTGCTTCTTGTGGAAGGTGCAAGAAATTCCGGTCTGTAGCAGGTGTTGTCTTCTCTGTGAATAGAGGAATGACTTCGTAAATGCGAGATTGTCATGTAGCTGGCTGTTCAAAGCAATATTTCAAGGGTTGTGATTGTGATTGGTTGTGATTTATAATCACAATTATAAATTATTATAATTAAAAATATTATAAAATGGAACCAGTCTCGACAGGATACGACGTTTTCTGGGAAAAAACAAACGAAAGGAGAGCGCAAGAGAGATGACACGATGCCTGTCATCTCCCGGCTACACAAAAGAGGCCGCGCAGTTCTGTCTTGGCGTTCCTTTCGGTGTGGACCGTCTTATGTTTCTTGCTTGCTTCATTGCGTCCTCCTTTTTAAGCCTCGAAAGCATATGCTGCTTATATAACTTTTTAAGCAGCACCATGGCTCGGTCCCCCCCCCCCCTTTTTTTTGTGTGTGTACATGCCGCTCTGGTTTCCTAACTTCTTCTTCCTGTCTCACACGAGAAGCAGCAACACGCGCTGGCACGCGCGCGAGCGCGACAAGTATGAGAAGAAAGCGAAAGAATGCCAGGCAGGAAGCGAGGACAGGGAGGG
This sequence comes from Dermacentor silvarum, assembly GCF_013339745.2. Lineage (NCBI taxonomy): Eukaryota > Metazoa > Arthropoda > Arachnida > Ixodida > Ixodidae > Dermacentor > Dermacentor silvarum. The sequence continues at coordinate 60,896,328 of NC_051162.1, forward strand.
AAAAAGAAGAAGAAGAAGAAAACGTCCTGAAACAATACAGTGCGATAAGGGGGTACAAGAAAAAAAAAAGAAAGCGCGTTCCGAGAGCCGTACTCTCTGTGTCCTGTTCCTTATTTACACAGGTGCGCACGAGAAAAGGCAGGCAGAATACGCCCACCCGCAGCACTCCTTCCTTCCGCCTTCCTTCACTTGCAGCCTCGTAGTCCTCGCTGCGACTTGCAAAACAGGAGAAAATCGCCTTTCACTCGCTGCTCTCGCGGGTGCCTTATCTGGTTTTGGCATATTGGGATGGTGGTGGTGGTGGGGGGCTACCAGCCAGTGTATATGCTATGAACTGGCACAGGCCATACCGCTCCCTCTCTTGCCCGCGTGTATGCGAGGGTTTTCTCTTTCTTTTTTTTTCCTTGTTCACTTTCATTCTCTGACAGTGCGTTGTCTAAGCTGATCTCTCTCGCTGTCTCGCTCTTTCATTTTTTTTTCGTGCCGTGTTTTTTTTTAACTTCCTCTCTCTGGCTTTATTCATCACCAAATCATCGGGGCACGGAGGCTTGGCTCCACAAACGTAGTGGCGCTCATATTTGAGCACAGCAATCTCCCAAGGTGCGTCTTCTTCCTCAACGAAGCCACCCTGATGCAAAAATACAGGAAAACCACCGCAATTTGTGCTACGTGCGGGAAGCCTGGACACCGTACGGACGTGTGCCCCGCGCCCGTGCCAGAGAACGAACGGTGCGCGCTATGCGGCAAAACTGGAGTGGACGCGTCGCAACCACACGAGTGCCACCCGAGATGGGTGCTCTGTAGCGGCCGGCACGTTGCCGGCTCTCGCGACTGCCCGCGCAGATATCGCCAACCAGCCCCCTCCATGCCCGCAAACCCACCGGCCGGCCAAACACGCGGACGAAGCCGGACACCGACTCGCCACCACAACGGACAGAGAGGCATCACCAGCGTGTCCGGCAAAGAAACCCGCGAGAGATCGACCTCCCGGTCCCGCTCCGGGAATCGGGCGGGCTCCCCATCCAGATCACGGTCCAGGGCGCGCCAGTCACGGTCACTGTCCGAGGGGCGCCGGTCACGGTCACGGTCCAAGGGGCGCCGGTCATGGTCACAGTCCAGTGGGCGCCGACCAGCTCTGCAGCACACCCGGCAGGGCCAGACAACATCCACGCCACCGGTCCTCAAGTTAACGGGACCTCAGGTGAGCTGGGCATCAGTGGTCGCCTCCCCTCGCACTTAAAATAGCTCTCGCAATACCGAATCGCCGATAATCGCACAGCTTCAAAGCACTATTGAGCAGCAAAATCGAACGCTAGCCCAATTGCAACAGCTAGTCACACAACAGAAGTAGGAAATTTCCCGCCTTCGACAGGAAATACAAGGAAATAAGTGTCCCCAGACAACCCCTACATCAGTTACTTCAGCAGACTGCGAGATGTCCCCGGCATCTTCCGAGACTCCAGAACCAGACACTCATATCACCCAACGCCCTAACTCCCTGACCACGCCGACACAGGCCTCAATGGTGTACTTGGTGGACAAGGCCTTGGAGCAGAAATTAAGCGTCTTTACGGCAACCATAACCCAAACGATAGAGCAATCCATCATGAAGCACGTCAGTGCGCTCGAAGAATGCAACGGAAAAAAACTGCACGAACTGGCAATGCCGTATATCACTCAGATGCAATCAATCATAGCCAAACACAATAGGCAAGTAACTCAACTCAACGAAGGCAAGCATTGCAAGGGTGTCAAGCTCCTGTCTGGACGACGTGATATGCCAGCTGCAGCTCTATCCATCAATCCAGACAGCGACGACGCCTCCACTACGTCACATGATGGCTAGTCGAGATCCGAAATTTACAGTAATTCAGTAGAACTGTCGCAGTTTTCGCCGTAAAGCAGCATCACTGCATCAATATATTCAAATGCTAGAATCGATACCAGAAATTATAGCTCTACAAGATGTCGGGCAACAGGGAGCAAAACTATCCTCGTACACGGCTTACGCTAGTGTCGATAGTATATCGGCAGTCACGTTTGTCAATAATCAATATGCAGCTTTACAGCATGACCTCGACCTCAGGGCCGCTGCCTTACAATATGTATTCGTCCCATTTCTGCCACGCAAAAAATGCCATCAATCAATATACGTCCTAAATATATACAGCCGGCCTGCGGCCCGACACCATACGTTTACGGAGGTCATCCGCAAGGCCAAATCCATGGCTACACGGGCTCCTATGATAGTGGTAGGCGACTTGAACGCCAAACATGCGGATTGGGGCTACATCATTGAAGACGTTAAAGTGCGTAAATTACATACCCTAATGACGCTCGATAGGCTCACGTTACTCACTGACGCGGACCATCCCACTCGGCTTGGCAACAGCGTATCGCGAGACACATGACCGGATCTCACCATGACTCTAAGTGCTCCGCAACCAAAATGGCTAAACTCCGAGGAAGCGCTTGGGAGCGATCATTACATCATCCATACCACCATAACATATGGTCGGCATAAAGTCCGCAATAAATCAACATACCTGGTTGACTGGCAAGCCTTTCGCAAAACGGAAAACTTCCCGTTTCACCAGCCGCCCAATTCCTATGACGAATGGGCACGAACCCTTATAAAACTCAAGCAGGAAGTGACCAAGACAATCTCAACTAACCCGGAAACACCAGCAGTTGATCAGCATCTGCTCCATCTCTGGGACGCAAGACATCAACTGACCAGACGATGGAAGCGCCAGAAGCTCAACCGCAAGCTCAGACAGCGCATCGCGGAGGTCACGGCACAGGCAGAGGAATATGCCACGAAACTCGCAAAAGAAAAGTGGTTCGCCAATTATGACGCACTTACGGGCACATTACACACTAAATCAGCCTGGCACCTACTCAGGTATCTAATAGGCCCGGAACAATCACGTGGAGCCACCCGTCGAAATCTTCAGCGGGCAATCCATGCTAATGCAGGGGACACAGCTCAACTCTTTCGAGATCTGGAGGACAAATACATCAATACCTCCGTGAGCGCTGACCATATTTCCGCATACAACGGAACCGCAAACCCGGAAATAGACCGTGACTTCACGACTGCAGAGATCAGAGGGGCAATTGACCGGATGCGTCGAGGAACGGCTCCAGGTCGAGACCAAATTACTACCACCCTTATGGCCAACTTAAGTGACGACATGCTCGAGCTCTTTGCCGACCAAATTAATAAGTATTGGAAAGAAGGTATGCTTCCGCAGGAATGGAAATCGGCTGAAATTGTCTTTATTCCCAAACCCGGAACGTCCATCAATATTGACAACCTTCGTCCCATCTCACTCACCTCCTGTGCAGGGAAGGTCATGGAGAAGGCACTTCAAATGAGGATCACTGAATACATGGAAGCTAACGACCTCTTCCCACATACAATGTTTGGCTTTAGAGCGCATTTATCGGCACAGGACGTTCTATTCCAACTCAAGTACGACATAATCGATCGCCCCAGCGGAGCCACGCAACAGGAGCGCGCCATTCTGGCGATTGACTTTCAGGGAGCCTTTGATAATGTCCGGCGCTCAGCCATCCTGACCAACTTGGCTAGAATCGGAATCGGACAGCGTACATACGACTAGGTGCGCGACTTCCTGCACAACCGTCACGTGACCATACGAGCTGGCGACGCAAAATCTGCGCCCATCACAATGGGGGACTCTGGCACACCGCAAGGGTGCAGTAATCTCGCCACTGCTGTTTAATATAGCACTACTGGACCTGCCTAGGGCACTCAACGAGATACCCGGAATCAAGCACGCTCTATACGCAGATGATATCACTATATGGGCCAACACAGGCAGCATGGGACAGATGGAAGAAGCACTCCAACGGGCAGCGGACACTATAGAGCGCATCGGCCTCGCTTGCGGACTTCGATGCTCCTCTACTAAATCAGAACTCCTGGTATTTAGAAAGCGTGGCAACCAAGTTCCGTTGAATATCCAACTCCATCAATCCCCGGTCAAGGAAGTGGAAACTATCCGCGTCCTGGGAGCATACATTACTAATCAGGGCAACAACAACGCAGCAATTCAAAATCTCCGCACTACCTGCACCAATATCTCCCGAATGATATCCAGAATTGCCAATCGACACCGTGGCATTAAAGAAGCGGACATACTGCGTCTCGTACAGGCCTTTGTGATCAGTCGTGTCACTTACAGCTTCCCGTACCTGCGCGTTCTCAAAAAGGACGAATTCAAACTGGACCGTCTACTCCGACTTGCATATCGGAAAGCCCTCACTCTACCACCATGGGCCATGAATGACAGGCTCCTTGAAATGGGCATCTATAATACAGCGTCAGAACTCTTCCAAGCTTTTACATGAACCAAGTCATTCGGCTCGCACGCACCAAAGCAGGTCGCACCACGCTAGAAGCACTGGGCATCAATCCACCCACTGAAGACGCCAGCAAGCGATCACTACCACCAGAATGGCAGCAGGATATCATCACTCGCCCGTTGCCACGTAATATGCACCCCGTCCACCACGAAAACAGGAGAGCTGCCAGAGCTACGACAAGTATTCGGATCACGCAGGTGCCTTCTTTGTAGATGCCGCCGGACCCCTGCACAACCGCTCCACGGGAACCGTTGTACACAGGGGACAGGTGGTAGACTGCATCTTGGCCACAGGAATAGACATCACAGCCATGGAAGAGGCCGGTATAGCCTTAGCCATGCGTAATACAAGAGTCACCTTTATCCTCACGGATTCCCAGGCGGCGTATCGCAATTTCGCAAGAGGTTAAGTCGGCCACCTCGCACACTCAATACTGCAACAGGCTTCGGCCAATCGTCAAGATATTAAGTGGAATCAGCTTCTGTGGGTACCAGGGCACGCGGGAGTTCGAGGCAATGAGATTGCTCATGCCTCCGCCCGAGAACTTCTACACCGGGGCTCCGCCAATTCCTCCACAGCACAACTTCTCGCTCACCAGGACTATCCTCAGCCCCTTCTTTCATATTCTGAGATCCTACAACACCTCCGGCTGAGTAGACGCACTTTACCCCCGCCTGATCCCAAATTAGACAAGGCAACGCAGGTAGCATGGAGACGCTTACAAACATTGTCCTTTCCAAATTCTTATGTATTATCAAAGATAGATTCTGTGACATAGAATCCGCAATGCAAATTCTGTCCCCAGACGGCCACGTTATACTACATGATCTGGGCGTGCCAACAGAATCCGCAAATATCGGCCAATCATAATCCGACGACAGTCGAGTGGGAGACGGCCCTGTCCAGCTCGGGCCCAGAACAGCAACAAGCCCTGGTCAACCGAGCCCGAATGGCGGCATAAGCCAATGGTCTTCCGGACTAGGAGGTCCGACCACGAAACGGCTATTAATTTTCAATAATAAATGTTTTATTCTCTCTCTCTCTCTGGCTTTATTCCTTGGCGCTTGTTTGGACCAAGCGAGCACACCGCTGCGCTCAAGCCGGAGCTCTTTAAGGGGGGAGCTTAACTATATGCCAGCAGCAAAGTGGTTCGCATATATGCCCAATGCGTGGGAGGGCGGCCTCAGAAAAAAACGAATTGGGGCAGGAGAAGTAATGAACGGCGCCGTAAGTTGGCCTCGGCTATAGGATAGGAAACTTTGAGCGCTTTATTGAGTTGACGGACGCGGAGGAGAAGAGTTTTCTTGTTTTCGGCGCGCTCTTGTTGTTCGTTCACTCGCCCGCTTGGCCGCTCCGGCAAATTTTCGCTTTAGGCTGCGCGCGCACCCCGAGAGCTATGGGGTCGACTTGGCGTTAGACCTGCGCGCGACCTGAGAAAAGAGATATAGGAGCCCGCGTTAAGAACGCCGGCAGAGCGCGTGAATCAACAAGTTTGGAACAGGAAGACCAGGGTGTTACGGGCCGAAATAAGAGGGAAATCTTTGTTTTGTCGTATAACCGATAAGATATTTCTCCACGTGTTTCTTTCTACAGTGGTCGCGCCCGAATAAGGTTGTTGCATTGTTATTATTATTTTTTACGAGGATAGCAAAGCAGCTGTTGCGGTCGGTTAGGCGTGCGTGTTGTCGGAAAAACAGCGCAATCTGATTCTAGCTCTTTAACTACGGCAATTGCCACGCGCTCCATCGTTCCGTCGTCGGCCAACCCGATCCCGGGTTAAAGTAAACAAGGACTATTCTTCTTATTATTATAGTGCGAATTACCGATCGCAAAGTAGTCACCCTTGTCCTGTAGATTGCCACACATCAAAGTTGCGCTTTATTGAAACATGACCACTGTCATGGCCACATTGGCATATAACAAGGAAAATAGGGTAAAAAAGGAAATTCGGGGGTTCGCACGCCGGACTGTTACGAACGTTCTTTCAAGCTTCCTTATTTTTCTTTCTTTCTTCATTTGGTCATTGTTCTCATACAATATATTTAGTCTCATTGGAAGTGAATATTTCAGACCGGTGAATTTATCTACACCTTCTATAGAAAGTCCCTGCAATGGCTTGCAGCAGAGGAAAACACAGTTTTATGAGCTGCAGACCAATAAAGCTAGCGATTGCGCAAGTGAATAACAGTGAAAAAAAAAGAAGAAAAAAAAACGTACATTTTTGCATCACCATAAAAGAGAAGCGAGGGTTGGCGGGACCAGCACGCTTCGTTTGAACTATTGGAGATCATTCTCCGGGAAAGGGTGCCCCGGACCGTTGCCGCTCGCGCGCGGCGCTGTATCTTGAGTGTCATCTGCGACGGCGGAACAGTCTACCGTGCGCTGTGTTTTCGCGGCTTGGTTCGCGTTGATGCGAGACGCAGCACGAAGTTCAATTCGCTCGCTGCTTTGACAGAGTTTTGACAGCGAGTTTCCGCGGTCATCGAGTGACATGTGGCCCTGTTACTTGCGCGCGAGTGACACCGTGCTCGGTGATTTAGTGATTATGCCGATGTTTACAAGCCTATACGGCCGATAAAACTATTATCCTTACTTCGTATAGACGATTTTATATTCGACTCATGGGCACCGCCATCTTGGGCTGTTACACAAACAATTTCTTAGTTTTATGAGAAGTTAGGTCACATAACATGGTCATGAAACGCTGAACGCATTTATACAACTGTTTTCATGCTTGCGAATCGACTGTAGTACCGCAAACTTCATTGTTAAAGAGAGAAAACACAAGCGCTTTCAGCCCAATATGGTGGCACCTAAACGCTTCCGTAAAATTGTCTATAGTTGTCCACTAATTTCTATCAAAATCGATGCTTCGCCTTTAAGGCGAAACTGCGACTTTTTTTTACTTAATACTAGCCTCCGCTGTTGGGAGATGTATAAAGTCATTGTGCACCTGCTGACGCTTGATAAAACTCAGGTAAGAAGTGGTATTTGATCACGATGACAGTGGCGCCAGTATTCCCAACCGATTATATGTGTTCCGGCTGGCCGCATGGCCGGCATTCTTACGGGGAAAACAGTTTTGACATCGTCGATGGTAGTTGCCGTGAAGTACTGATGGGTTCGATAAGAAACGCTTCTAGATAAGGTTGTCAAGGCGAAGGCACCGTTATCTGTGGCTTGTAAACAGCTTCTTTGACATCGTTGGGGCACTTGCAATTGTGTTCTTCGTTTGTCATCAATTTATCTCCAACCAATTAGCAAGTTGTGCTACGAGACCTAATACATCTGAAAGCTTAACATGGTTTTGTGCACCTTCAACGGTGATCTCTTTCACAAATGGCGGTGAAGCAATCATAGGAATGGAAAACGCATAAACTTCAGTAAAGACCTTGTGCGTGAAGCGTAGTAAGGCTAGGTGTTGCACAACTCTCTCCGTGCTTCCGGCGGTGCTTTATCATGGCAACTTACACTTGTTCGAAGTGACAGTCATCAAAGCCGTTCAGAAAAAAAAGTAATGCGGTTGCCACGCTCTATGCGATTGGGTGTTCTTCAAAAATTTTGAAGCCAGCTGTCTATCGACTATCATTTGGAGTTCTGAAATTTCTCAATAAATGAAACAGCATGTTTGATTAAGACAAGGATTTGCATGGGTCACTCGAGCGTACGTCATGACAGCAACAAGGCCACTGAACTAGAATGACGGCAGCGACTTTGGCAAAAAGTAAAAAAAGAACATTCCGCCAAAAAAAATAATCTTGAAACCTATTTTGTTACAATCTGAACCACTCACTAACACAGATCAATAAGCGATCTCGCTTTTACAATGAATTGGAGAGTATTTAGCCTCACCCACGCGCAGTGATTTTTTTTTCGCGCGTTAATTCCATTCCTTTGTATGTGGCGAAGTAGCATGCACTCTCTGGTTTTTCCCGCAAAATTGTTAATGTTCGAAATTTTGCACCCTTAATTTGTTCAGCTTTCATGCTCATGTTGATGCTGGATCAGCTTAGAACTGCCGCCAATTTAAAACGCCTCATAGGGAAGGCGTACTAGAAATCCAAACCCACCGTGGTTGCTCAGTGGCTATGGTGTTTGGCTGCTGAGCACGAGGTCGTGGGATCGAATCCCGGCCACGGCGGCCGCATTTCGATGGGGGCGAATGCCAAAACCCTCGTGTACCTAATTTAGGTGCACGGTAAAGAACCCCAGGTGGTCCAAATTTCCGGTGTCCCCCACTACGGCGTGCCTCATAATCAGATCGTGGTTTTAGTACGTAAAACCTCATTATTAATTAGAAATCGAACAATAAAATATTCCATCAATAAAATATATGTTGGAAGACAGCGCCAGTGTGTGTCGTCTCTCTCAGTCGTTGTCCTTCGCACTGCACATCCTTTTAACCATGGTCATTAGCCCCTTCCGGCAAGCGGTGCTGATAGGTCTATGTTATCGCTGTATGGAGGCAAGAAAAGGCCATATCAATCTTGACTGACTTGCTGTGTCCTGAAATGTTCGGTTGCAAATGTTTCACAAAACCAGGCTTTTGTACCCAGCACAAATAATTCTGCAACAAACGCAGCCCCAGATCCAGAATCTATAGCACATTGTCCTTTGGCAATTCCACGGAAAGTTAAGTCCCGTTACATTTTCGCATCTTCAGTATACTAACAATATCTTGGGTAAACTCGAAATTCTCCGCAGCTAAATAATCATTCGCAAAACGGAAGATTTTCATTGCCAATTCGCAAACCTTCTCCTTAATTTTTCTGTCCACAAAGCTTGGAAATGTGCTGCAAAGAGCTAAGGCCACTTTTGCCCCAATGGAAACACCAGATGTTTGCAAATACAAAGCATTATCCCACCACGCCACAATCGAATTCTGTCTAAGGCTCTTCGTGTAGTGGAATCGGACAAAAAAAGGAACTTTGTGGCGTTGCCCAACGAAATGTATTCAGGTATAGTGGGACAGGCAGTTAACAAGAATTTTCCAACAGCCTCGGAAAAGGCATCCAGTTTATTTATTTATTTATTGAAAATAAACGAGTGGGAAAAATGACAAGACGTGCAACTAACAACAAAATATTACAAGGCATATTGTAAAGCGATCTTGAACTCGTGGTTATACGTTATGCTTGCGATTGTGGATGGAAGGTGGTTCCATGCGACACTTGTTCTAGGAACAAAAAAGTCATTACACAATTTGGTGCGACAAGACGGTATACCAACCTTGAAGCGATGATCGGTCTTTGAAGAGATATCATGAGGTGGATGAAACAGGGAGTCCTTTAAATCGTTGTTATAATAACAGATTTTGTGAAAAAGATTAAGGCGAGATGACGTTCGACGCAACGAAAGGTCAGGCATGTTTAGGGTTTTCTTCATAGACGTGACACTGCAATGACGTGAATAATTCGATAAGATAAAACGTGCTGCGCGATTCTGAATGGCTTCAAGAGTTTGAATGAGGGTGGTCTGAGTAGTATCCCATATGGCGCATGCGTACTCTAACTTAGAACGTACCAAGGTTTTGTGAAGTGTTAACTTCAGGGACGATGTGGCATCAAAAAAAATTCGACGCAGATAGCCAAGCATGCGATTCGCGTTGTTAGTTACATATTCCTCATGCGTATTCCACGACAAATTAGAAGAAATGTGAACAGAAAGTATTTATAAGTGTCAACAGATCCCAATGGAATATTATTGAGGGAGTAAGTACGCGGACAATGAGTAGTAGCGTGGCGAGAAACTCGCATGCTTTTAGATTTAGTTATATAAGTGTCATGAGCCATTGATTGCACTATTCAAATACCCTATCTAAATCGTGTTGCAGATTGATATAATCAGCATGGTTAGAAATTTTCTGGTAAACTACACAGTCATCTGCAAACAGTCGGACAGTTGAGGAAGAAAGGCAAGTAGGAAGATCATTATTATGAATCAAGAAAAGCAGAGGGCCCAAAACGGACCCTTACGGAACACCAAATGTTACGGAAGAATTAGGTGAACAAAAGTTATTAGCTGTCACATACTGGCTACGGTTAGAGAGAAATTCCTTAATCCACATGCTAGTGCACTGGGGTCTATGTTAAGTTGATGAAGCTTAAAGATAAGTAGGTCGTGTGAGACGGAGTCATATGCTTTGGCAAAATCTAAATATATGCAATCAGTATCAAAGTCATGATTCGCGTTAATAAATAAGTCGTTGGTAAAACACAGCAATTGCGTTTCGCATGAAACTGCTTTACGGAACCCATGCTGATAAATACTAAAGAAGGAATTGGACTTAAGGAATTCGATGAGGTGCGAGTATATTATATGCTCTAAGATTTTTTACTGGAATGGATGTTAATGATATGGGACGGTAATTATTGGGGGAATATACAGCACCAGATTTATGCACAGGGACCACTTTCCCTATCTTCCCCTCAGAGGGCAGTGTAGACCTTTGTAATGACTGTTCAGAAAGCTCTGATAATATCAATGAAGTATAAACTTGTGTAAACTTCAGCATTTTTGATGAGATAGAATCTGGGCCAGCCGATGAAAACACTTTTAAATTGACAATAAGCTTTCCGACACCAACTGCATCACTAGCGATGGGATCCATTGATAAGAAGTTGGTTTTTGGTTTTTGTGGAAATGCTGTGGGGGTGCACTTATTAAAATTAGTAACAAACACATTGTTCAGAACATTGCAGCACTCGCTTTGAACTGCTGGAACATGAACATTAGATTGGATTTATTGAATGTGTGTCCTTTTAGAACCGTTAATAATGCTCCAAAATTTACGGGGGTTAGAAAGCAGTAGCAAAGGAAGAGTTTTATCAAAGAATTCCTTCTCTGCTTTTGAAAGCGCAGTACAGAATTCTCGGTTAAATTTTTGATAGCAAGACCAGTGGTCTGTTCTGGCTGTTAGCTTTGCGCGTCCAAATATCCACTTCTTTTTGTTGCACATTCGATTTAACGTGTTGTGAAACCATGGAGAGTGAAGACTCGATGAAACTTTTCTTTTAGTTATAAAGCGATCAATTAGAGACAAGGGTATGTTTTTATAAAGCAACCAGTTGTCCTCAACCGATCGCTGCTCAAAACCAGCGAAAAAACGATCAACAAAGGCCTGCAGTTCCCTATTCATTCCCGTAATATCTGCTTTACTGTAGTCTTGGGTGAACCTGGCTTTTTTTCTTGATGGAAACCGTGGCCGTAGAGTGAAGTGACTTATAGAGTGGCCGCTAATTCCCGGTGAATAAGTTAAACAGGAAGCTAGGTCTGGTGTAGTGGTAAGGACTAAGTCTAGAATGTTAGCGGAAGTGGTAGTTATGCGAGTGGGAAAGTGAACGAGCTGAGTTAAGTTGAAGTCTTCACAAAAAGTTAAAATTTTCTTGCTTTCAGCTAAGTTGTGTTTTAAGGAAACCGAGGCTCTTTCCCACCTGATGTCTGGAAAATTGAAGACGCCAAGTATGAAGAGGGGAGATTTTGGGTATCTGATGAACAGCTGATTGACAGCATCGTGCAGGTAATTACAGAAGGACAGTAATGCAGTTGGTGGCCGATAGCAGACACAAAAAATTATTTCGCGATAATCAATCAGCATGCTTACACACACAAGCTCAAGTCAAGATACAATTGGAATGACATGAGAAGCAAGCGTATCCGCAACCACCAACAGAACCCCACCAGCAGACCGGTAATCACATCGGTAAAATTTGTGCACTTTTCACCGACCAAAATGTCTTCGTTTTAAACTTTTGCAGACAGCCAGTTCAGAATTCAGAATTTTTATTATTACTAAAGGTTGGGGCATATTACAAGTATTTAGTATACAGAAGGAGGTCCCATAGTCAAAGACTATATCGGGACCTCCTGTACAAGATCAATTATGGTAGTTAACATCTTAAAGCAACAGTAGCAAACAATGAAGTAGTACACAAGCAAAAAGAAAAGAGGGTTAACAGAACACAATACTCAGTAAATTGTAAAGAATAACAAGGTTTAGCATATCTCATGGGAACAAGAACAATTGAAAAAAAAATAAAAATTAATAACCGTTTTATTTGCTTTGTTACAAGAATAAAGAAATAAAAAGAACGGATGAAACAAAAAAAAGACGTATCAAATAAACGGGACACAATAAATCCTTCTCGTTAGTCTTTCAACAATAAATGCTTTTTTAGTTCTCCTTTAAAGTTGTGTATAGATCTTGAGTGTTTCATTATAAGTGGAAGAGTGTGCCATATTGATATGGAGGTGAATTCTACGGTCTGTTTACCGTAGTTAGTGCGGACTCTTGGTATAAGAAAATTGTTGTTCAAGGCGAATCCGGTGGTACTGTAAATCATCAGGTTAGATGGTGAAAATGTGGTCAGTGGTAGCTCGTTATCCAGAAATCTGTAGAACGAAATACCTAGGTTGTATTTAATGAGTTCAGAGATGGTAAGAATGTTATTCTCATGTAGTAGAGATTTGGCATTAGAAAAACGTGAACGGCAAGTAATTATTCTTATGGCTTGGTTCTGAACTCTCTTGAGAGACGCAATATGAGTATTATAGGTGTTTCCCCAACATACTATACCATAAGTAATATGAGAGTGGACAAAAGAATGATAAAGTGAGAGTAATGTGGTACGCGTGAAGTAAGGGCGTGTTTTGATTAAGATGCGTATACCGTAAGCAATTTTCGTTTTGATGTGAGCTATATGATTTAGATATTTCAGATTACAATCAAGTATAATGCCGAGGAAAGATGAACATGAGCTTGGAGGAAGACAGTGGGGACCAAAAGTGATAGGTGGAATGGATGTTAAGGATCGCTGATGAGAAGAAAATACGACAAATTTAGTTGTAGTTGCATTAATAGATAACATGTTCACATTGCACCATTTTAGAATATTTTCTAAATCAGTATTTAGTTTAGTAACGAGAGAGGAGATATCTTTATGAAAGGTGAATATAGTGGTATCATCAGCGTATAGAATGCATTTTGTGAAAGACAGACAATTAGGTAGATCATTAACATAAATCAAAAACAGAAGTGGCCCCAGGATAGAGCCCTTGGGCACACCAATGTTAGTAGTTCGCTGACGAGAATACACATTGGAAATAGAAACCACTTGAACTCTGTTATATAAGTAGCTTTTTAATAGTAAAAGGGCAGGGCCACAAATGCCAATTGCCTCGAGCTTAGCGAATAGGATATTATGATTTATGCTGTCAAATGCTTGTGTTAGATCGATAACAAATGAGGCCGCAAGAAATCCTTCATCGATAAATTTTTTTAGTTGGTCAGTAAGATGGATGAGTGCCAGCTCTGTGGAATATCCAGGACGAAAACCAAACTGGCATGGAGAGAGGATATTAAACTTAGAGAGGTATTTCGTTAGCCATATTTCAATTAGTTTCTCAATGACTTTCCCGAAGAATGGTAGAATACACATGGGTCTGTAGTTATGTAGTAATGAGCCATCGCCTTTCTTTAGAACTGGGATGACTTTGCCACGCTTAAGTTCACAAGGAAATAAACCAGTCTTGAATAATAAATTAACAATGAGTGAAAGTACATTTGAGATTAAGTGCGCAATTAATTTAATGTTGGCAGGGTGCACCTCATCAATTCCAGCACTTGTTATTTTTAGATTATTTATAACAGAAGCTGTTTCTTCCGGCGTTGTAGGAAACAAAAAAATTAATGAGGAAGACGGTTCATCTTGAAGATCTGTGTGGGAGGAGGTAGATTGGTATGAAAGAAAAAACTGCTGAAAGCCTCAGTTATATCAGGAGGGGATTTGTGCTCAGCTCCATCACTTAAAATTCTGGATACCTGATCTAGTCTAGTGTTTCTGTTTAAAGAGGAGTTAACAACCTCTCCACTTTTTTTAGTGTTATTTGCTGCCTGTAAAATTTTTTGCTCGAAATACAGTCGTTTTGCTGTTTTTAGTTTACAGTTAAGCGTGTTACAGAAGCTTTTATATCGGGCCCGTAAGTTCGTGTTAAACGGTTGCTTTTTAGTTTTCCTATATAAGTTATCCTTTTTGCGCAATGCTGCTAATAAGTACTGCGAGATCCATGGAATATGAGGAAAAGCCACGGTTTTTTTTTTGCATTTCTTCTTGGAAGTGAACTGTCGTAAGTGTGATATAATTAGTTAAAATAATGTGGAAAAGGCTTTCTGCGGGTCGTTTAGGGATTTGATATCAGACCAATTAGTATTAGAAACAGCAGTTATGAAGCCATCTTTGTCCAGAACCAATTTAGTATGTGAAGGTGGGCTAGGTCGCACGTTAGAATTCAAACGTAAGAGGAAGGGGTAATGATCACTGATGTCGATTTGCAAAACTTTCGCCTCTGGTGAACAAAGCAAGTTAGAAAGAGCATGATCAATAAGTGTGCCAGTGCCATTCGAGACTTCGCGTGTGGGAACATCAATTAAGCAATCATATCCATAGCTATGGAACAAACTAGTATAGTTAATAGAGATGGGTGATGTTTCATCGAGGAGATTAATGTTTATATCACCCATTATAACAACATTTTTATTTTCTAGTGATACAGTATGCAAAATATGATCAAGATTGGTACAGAAATCGTTGACTGACGATGAGGGAGAACGGTAAATGCAGCCAAATATAAAATTCTGATTGTCTTGAGCAAGGAAGCAGTTACCGAGTTCGATCGAAACAGATTCACAATTAGTAACGGTTAAGGATAGGTCATGTCTTCTTTGATCAGCAATATTAGAAGAAATATATATGGCTGCACCACCATGACTGCTAGTTAACCTATTGCAGTATTCCGATTTATAGTTAGGGAGGCATTACAGATTTTTGTCGTTGTCAGATAACCAAGTTTCAGTTGTGGCAATTAATGAAAATGAACTGGTTAGCGATGCGAGAAAATTATCGATGGCATCGAACTGTTTACGAAGACTCCTCGCGTTAAAATGAATGATGGAATGAAATCCGTTTAAGAAAGAGTTCACTTGATCTGGTTTCAGTAGAGAAGCCATAATTGTTGTCAGGTTGTAAAATAGTCGGTTTTCGTCAATTCTGCCGAGGTCAGATTCGTCTCGAATGCGCAGAACTCTTCTGTTGGTAGTCTTCCTAGCCTTAATTTGGCAGTTATCGGTCCAAAGGAACATCCACTTTATTTCTTTCTTTAGAGTTAGAGCTTTGGAAAAGAGAGCCTTGTTACATGGGGTTAGATGCTCGTTAACAAAGACGGGAGCGTTGAACGAGCCAGAGAATACAATGTCACTAAGACAGAGTTTGGCTTTACTTGCTTTGCTAACAAAGTAGGCTTTCTTAGCTCTGGAGCAGAAACGAGCAATGATGTTTTTTTTGTCATTTGATCTGGTGGGTACGCGATGAACAATGTCCAGATCGCTAGGCGATACAGGGCAGCCAATTTGTTTCCCAGCGTTTGCATGATTGTAACGCAGTCCTCTCCTTGCGAACAGGGAATACCCTTTATCTCGACATTGCCAAGGCGAGAGTACTGTTCAAGCTCCTCAACTTTGCGATGTCAATGAATGGTTCTGGGATTTATGTTGTTTGTTTTCAACGATTAGCGTGGCATTTTGGCTGCGTAATTCCTCAACCAGCCCGTTCAAGTGCTCAGCGCTTGTGTTCAATGAATCAATTTCTTTCTTGAGGTCGACAACATCAATCCCAGACTCCTTCATTCTCAGCAAATCCTACCAAATACGAGCTCATGCGTGCTTTTAGCCATATTGTTAATCTTATCTTCCAGCTCCTCAATTTTTTTCGACAGTTCAGCATTCGTCGGCATGGTATGTGTATTAAACACAGATTCAAGCAAAAAAAGAAAAAAGAGTACACGGCTGTTGGCAGCAGCAGCAGAGGCGAAAAAAAAGAAAAACAAGCTTCAACGTATGAATACCTGCGCAAACAGAGGAATCAGGCTTAGACTTGGGTCGTACAATGCTGCTGCTGCCAGTGTACAATGCTGCTGCTGCCAATCCATCAGACCAACAATATCAGCAAAGCATGAATCAATAGCGGAAGACAATTCAAGGCGCTTATTCAGGATACTCCGGAAATTGGAAAGGAAAATAGAGGCGTTCTTTGCGCGGGATCTAGGCAGACATAGCTATGATGCACTAGAAGTGCCAGCACGTGCAGGTACAGTGGCCATGCTATATTGGGTATCTGCCGATCGTGGCAAATTAATTTCGCGTACGCTGTCAGTTATTGCGCAGTAAACGTACCTTTTTTTTATTCGTGATCAGTTTATTCATGCGAAGCTAGTACGGCTTCCCTGCTACCTTTCAAAATTCTGTTAGTTTCCTCCTTGAGTTTTGCGTAGTTCTGCAACATCTTGAACATCTTCAACAAGACCTTCTGACTGAACCCACGTCTCAGTCGGGCAGTCCGGTATTCCAAAGAGCAATAGGTTTCACGTCTGGATCTGTCTTCAAGATCTTCCAGTCGGGAAATGTGTGCCTGGCCTTCCATTCTGACAGCTTCAGTGATTAGACGTGGTACATCACTCAGAACTGCAGAACGGTTGAATGATTCGACGAAAGATTTAACCGCAGATAATCTTGCTGTTAAGTCAGCATCGGTTTGTACTAAGGCCTTCTGTTTTGTCTTTAGGTCATCAAGAACTCCCATGACTTCAACGTGACGGTGGTGAATTTTTTCAGAAAGTTCAGCGATAGCATCAAGTATTTCTTTGTTAGTAAGACCAGGGTTTAGTTCAATGTCTCCGCAACATAGTAAGAGCTTTGTAACAAATACGCATTCGCACAAACACTCAAAAAGCACCCTTGGGCACGATAGGAGCAGCAGGCAGACGTTGCTAGCCCGCTTACAGTAGAGAGAAGGAGGTTTACTAACCTGCAGAAAAAGCAAGATCGGGTTTATGAATGACTGCATGGCTTCCGCTCCACCATGGCCACTGAAGGGGCATAGGAATTCCAAGGTCCTTATATCCTCCCGTGTCGCTGCAGTCGCCAACAGTGTTGTCGACCAGCTGACCGTGGAAGGGATTACACCTTTAAGGCAGGGCTGATGACATGAAGACGCATTGAAGATCGGGGCTGTCAGCAACAGTGTCGATGAACAGCCGGCAATCGCAGGATCCGTTGGTTGTAGCCACGCGCCAAACCGGGCGATAAACTGCACAAAAAGCAAGATCGGGTTTATGAGCGATTGCATGGCTGCCGCTCCATGCCCACTTTGCGAAGACTGTAAGCTTGTTGCTGGCTTTACGTCTCAGTAATAAGCCAAATGAATGTTATATACTGAAGATTTTTCGCGAGAATAGAATGAGACTAACATTACCATGAATTAGCGCTAGAATTTCTAGATCTAAGGCTCAGGTTTTTGCAAAATCGTTTGTGCTGGGTATATAGGCCCGTTCTGTGAAACCGTTCCCGCCTTGCAACACAGCAAGGCATTCAAAAATTGCACCGCCTTTTCGTGCAATTCGTAGAAGGGCAGCAGTTGTCCCTTATGTGCATAAGCTGTCACATGGCCTCAAAAACTTTCGAAAACCGATATGGAGTCAGAGTTGCTTGCTTTTCCCCGCAGGGGCGTCTACGTCAGCAGGCATTTGGTGTGTTGCGACACCACGGACCCGAGCGCACGAGGCTTGGCCCCTCCCGCGTCTAACCGTGCGCGGCTTAGCCGTGTCCGGGGAAAAAGGGATCCTGAGGGTTGAGCCAATTACGGGTGTTTGGACCTTTACGGCCCCTCGGCGGAGGCAACACACCCCTTTGGCCTCGGCTTCACGTAGACGGCACCACCGGACTGACCCACCCGGGGAAATCGGTACTCGGTAGTTGTCTTTTCCTATCCTTCTCTTCAATCTTCGTCTTTCTCTCTCACTTTCAATCTTTCCTGTCTTCTCCTCTCTTCTATTTACTTCCGACTTTCCAGGCAGCGAGGGTTAACCTTGTGTGGTGCAACCAACCTTGGCTGTACATATTTGGTTATAGTAGTGGCGTACAGCTGGCGTTTTGCAGGACCTGTCTTTTCCAGGTCCTGCAGCGTCCCCTCGTTGGGCTCCATGGTGGGTGGCTGGCGTCGCTGCCGAAAAATTCTATACCTATGGCTGAACAATTCCCCTACTCCCTGATCGCAGTCTGAAAAGAGGGCGCACCGAAGATGTGTTCCAGTTTTTTGGTCGCCAAACACAGAATTTCCCCCGATTTCATGTCATTCACTCTGAAATGTCTGACACATCAGTACGTACAATTTCACCTTTCCTTGTCTCAGAGTCTTTGACTGATATTTTTGGAACAGGCTACAAAGCATCCAGGATGGCAAGCGGGGATCTCCTCTTGGAACTCCGTGATCTCAAGCAATACGAGAAACTGCCCAATCTAGTGTCATTAGGAGATGCCCAATTAACAGTAACCCCACACCGTACTATGAATACCACCCGTGGCGTTGTCTCAGATGATCACCTGTTGCAGCTGAGTGAGGCTGAACTCCTTGAAGGTTTCAGTGATCAGAATGTCATCAATGTTAAACGGATTAAAATGAGGCGAGATGGCAAAGAACTCCTGAGCAAACATCTAATACTTACTTTCAACTCAAGTGTCCTGCCCGAGTCCATCGAGGCCGGGTACATCAAGCTTCGTGTTAGGCCATACGTGCCAAATCCCCTTCGATGTTTCAAATGCCAGCGGTCCGGCCATAGTTCGCAGAACTGCCGAGGCCGCCAAACCTGTGCGAAATGCAGTGCTCACGAACACTCCTCCGAGTCTTGTGAAGGTTCTCTACATTGTGTTAACTGTGATGGGGAGCACGCCGCATACTCGCGGCCGTGCCCATCTTGGAAAAAAAAAAGGAAATAGTAACTATTAAAGTAAAGGAAAACATAACCTTCAAGGAGGCACGCAGGCGGGTATTGCACCTGCCAAAAACCAGCTTTGCCGAAGTGGCGCGTCAGGGGGCAGCGCCACAACGGCCCCAGGCGGCTGCCTGGCACACGCGTAGTGGGCCGGCGGTCACACCATCAGCCCCATCGGCGGCTGCAGCTGGCGCTGCTCCGCCATCTCAGAACAAGGGGCCATCGACCTCCGGGCTGGTGGCCTCCAAGGTCTCTTCCCTCGACACGAGGCCTTCACGTCAAACTAACCGCACGCGAGAGCGCGTGTCCAGCGCCTCGCAAGAGGACATGGACACAACACCAAGCGTGAGGGCGCAGCCAGCGCCTAAGGAGCGGCGCGATTCCATTGACCGCTCTAAAAAAGAAAAATCGCGTGTCACGGCGCCTGAAAAGGGCCCGTGAGCTAACTTTTTATTCTTGAACGCACAGCACAAAAACACATTCAAAATGGACACACAAATTTTACAGTGGAATGTGAGAGGACTTCTCCATAACGTGGACGATATTAGGGAACTCCTTAATAAATATAATCTAAAAGTGCTGTGTGTTCAGGAAACACATCTAAAATCCACACAAACAAACTTCCTCAGACAATATGCTATCTTCCGTAAAGACCGTGACGTTGCTGTTGCCTCCTCCGGAGGTGTAGCAATAATTGTGGATAAATCTGTTGCTTGCCAGAATCTCTCTCTTCAGACACCACTTGAGGCGGTGTCCGTGCGAGCGATACTTTTCAACAAGTTGGTAACCATCTGTTCTATTTACATACCGCCAGAGTACAAACTCAGCAAAACGGAATTTTACACACTAACTGACCAGCTCCCGGAACCATACATTATTGCCGGTGACTTTAATGCTCACAGCACTTTGTGGGGAGACTCCCGGTGTGACGCCAGGGGTCGGCTTATAGAGAACTTTCTTATAACATCTGGTACATGTCTGTTTAACAGAAAAGAGCCCACCTATTATAACATCCACCATAATTCATTTTCTTCCATAGATTTAGCGATTGGTTCTGCTACCCTTCTTCCCTACATAGAATGGAATGTCGTTAAAAACCCATACGGGAGCGACCACTTTCCTGTGACACTGACCTTGATAGAGGAGTGTGACAGTCCACCCCACGCCCCCCGCTGGAAAATAAAATCAGCTGACTGGAACGGTTTTAAAGAGTCAACCTACTTATCACCAGATTTTATCAACGATTTTAGTATTGACGACGCAGTAGCGTATTTTACTGGTTTTATACTCCACGCAGCTGAAAAATTCATTCCAGAAACAAAAGGCCTCTCATGTAAAAGACGGGTTCCCTGGTGGAATGAGGAGGGCAGGCTGGCACGAAAGAAACAGAACAAAGCGTGGGGCGCACTTCGTCGCTCCCCGACTGTGGAAAATCTTATCGAATTTGCGACAGGCAAGGAGGGCTAGCTGGGAGAGGTTTCTCTCTAGCATAACATCCTATACCCAAGAGAGCAAAGTATGGAATGGCCTAACAAAGCTAAAGGGGCAGCAAATCCACCCATTACCTTTAGTTGACGACCATGGGAATACCTTCGAAGACCAGGCCAACGCTCTGGGCGAGCACTTCGAGCGTGTGTCAAGCTCCATGCATTACTCAGAAGCATTCCTAAAATATAAAGAAGTAGCTGAACTTAAGTCACTGGATCGTAAATGCCGACCGAAGGAACAATACAACCGCACTTTTAATATAGCCGAGCTGAGAGCTGCCTTGAGCGTGTGCAGTAGCTCTGCACCGGGAGCTCACAAAATCATGTATGACATGATTAAAAACGTACACACTGACAACACTTCTGGCACTCTTCAACTCTATCTGGGCTGCCGGATACCTGCCATCCTCATGGAAGGAAGCTATTGTTATTCCAATTTTGAAGCAGGGTAATGACCCTTCCTCGACGGGAAGTTACCGCCCGATAGCTCTCACAAGTTGCTTGTGTAAACTTTTTGAAAAAATGATTAATCGCTGACTTAAACATTTCCTTGAACTGAACAATTTGCTTGATTCCTATCAGTGTGGCTTCAGAGAAAGGCGGTCCACAACTGATCATCTTGTGCGCATTGAAGGACATATACGTGACGTATTTGTACATAAACAGTTTTTCTTGTCGATATTTCTCGATATGGAAAAGGCGTACGACACAACTTGGCGTTACGGAATTTTGCGAGACTTGTCGGGAATGGGCATCCGTGGAAATATGCTAAACGTAATAGAAAGCTACTTGTCTAACCGTACTTTCCGCGTGAAAATCGGCAACGTACTGTCACGTCAATTTATACAGGAAACTGGTGTACCCCAAGGAGGTGTGCTCAGCTGCACACTGATTATCATGAAGATGAACACGCTTCGTGCTTCATTACCGCCAGCTATTATTTATTCCGCCTACGTAGACGACATACAAATAGGTTTCAAATCCTGCAACCTTACAGTGTGAGAGACAGGTGCAACAGGGCTTGAACAAAGTGTCCAAGTGGGCAGACGAAAACGGATTCAAAGTGAACCCCCACAAAAGTTCTTGTGTTCTTTTTACAAGAAAGAAAGGCCTGGTTCCTGATCCTTGTGTATAACTGTATGGGCAACAAATAGCTCTGAACAAAGAGCACAAATCTTTAGGCATTGTACTTGACGCTCAACTTACTTTTATTCCACATATTAAATATCTTAAGGTCAAATGCCTCAAAACAATGAACTTACTGAAAATTTTATCTTGCACAACATGGGGCAGTGACAGGAAATGTTTAATGAATCTTTACAAGAGTCTCATTCGATCACGATTGGACTATGGTGCTGTGGTATATCACTCTGCGGCCCCTAGCGCGCTAAAGATGCTAGATCCCATCCACCATCTAGGTATCCGCCTGGCCACCGGCGCGTTTCGAACAAGCCCCATTGAAAGTTTATACGTCGAATCGAATGAGTGGTCACTTCATCTACAGAGAACATACACCAGCCTCTCATATTTTCTTAAAGTTCACTCTAATCATGAGCATCCGTGTTCTAATACCATTAACGATATGACGTGTGCTACACTTTTTCGTAATCGTCCCTCTGTAAGACAGCCTTTCTCAATGCGTGTCAGGGCGCTGAGCGAAGAAATGGACGTCCCATTCCTCGAACATCGCTTAATGCCTCCAGCCAAGCTGTTACCACCTTGGGAGTGGCAGGTAGTAGAATGTGTATAACCTTTGTAGAAGCTACAAAGCACGCTTCAGAGGTAGAAATGCGAATGCATTTCCTAGAATTACAGTCCAAGTACTCGTGCACAGAATTTTACACAGACGCTTCTAAATCACATGCCGGAGTATCTTATGCAGCTGTCGGCCCGTCCTTTTCGGAATCCGGCGTACTCCATGCAGAAACAAGTATCCTTACGGCTGAGGCCTACGCACTATTGTCAGCTGTAAAGCATATAAAGAAATCAAAACTTCAAAGGACTATCATATTTACAGACTCTCAAAGTGTCGTGAAAGCCTTGAAGTCGCCCTGTAACCAGAAAAATCCTGTACTCATTGAGCTCTATTCCGTTCTGTGTAGAGCATATGCATCTAACCAGCATGTCGTTATATGCTGGGTGCCTGGGCATAGAGGCATCGAGGGCAACGTTTTTGCCGACCAAATGGCCACATCAGTCACTTCACTCGCTATTAACCCTACAGCTGCTGTTCCCGTAACAGACTTGAAACCTTTCCTACGAAAGAAACTGCGAAGCCACTGGCAACGCTTGTGGGACGCTGAAACAGATAATAAGCTTCACCTAATTAAACCACAGATAGGTTTCTGGCCCCCCGTAACGAAAACACGACAAACTGACGTCATATTCTGTCGTCTCAGAATAGGACACACGTACGGCGCCCACAGTTTTTTGCTGACTGGCGATGAACCACCAACCTGTGGTAGATGTGGTGAGAGGCTGACCGTCCTCCACGTCCTCTTGGAGTGTCGGGAAGCCGAAACCGAGAGAAGGAAACATTTTCCTGTAGCATACCGCTACAATATCCCTCTTCATCCCATGATGTTTGTTGGTGAAGAACCGCTTTTCAATGCCAAAGCAGTCCTCGATTTCTTGAATGATGTTGTGCTACACGTTATTAGCCCAATAAGTTCTTATCGTATCCTCTCTCCAGAGCATGCTGCTGTGATAGTTTATTTTTATAGCACGTGCCTTCAGGCCCTTGTGTTTCAAGGGCTCTGTTTAGACACTCGTGCTTCTGGCCAATTCTTGGATCTGTCATATTTTCAAATCGTATCATTCCTTCGCAATGCATTCTACATGTTCATAGTACACCTCATTGGTCACTGCCATGATTTTAGTTCTTGTATATTTTACGCACTTTACAGCGATTATATTTAGGCCCCTTTACAGCCACGTCTCGTCTACGTCGTCAAACCCATTGCTCCACTGCAAACCTACTAACACTGGCATGGCGCTCTTTGGCCATCCCTGGCCCTTGCGCCATTAAACACCATACATCATCATCATTGCTTGCTCTTGTACAAAGAAATTAATCAGTTTGTGCCAGGTTGCTCAATAACGTATACAAATGCCACATTGTGTTGCGCGTAATTTGTGCAAGGTAAAACAAAGGTGTAAATTTGTGTCATGCCGCCACAATGTTGTATACGAAATTACCCTTTCATGCGGACCTTATGACATCGGCCAAACAGGCCGGTGTATAAATAAAAGCTTGCGGGAACACTCTTCGAGATTTAAGTGACTCAGGTCTGTCACATTTGGCAACCCATTGCCCGGCTTGTGCTTGCACGCCCACATTTGATTGCACACACGCACTCTGGAGAAATAAAGATGAAAAAGCCCGCCTCATTTCAGAGGCTTACAGACCAATTAATATGGTCACAAGTGCGTCAGCAAGGGATCACTTGCGCTACGCAGCAACGAGAAATTTTTCATGATGCATGTAATCGTTAAATCGCACTATCTCGTGATACCAATCTTCTGTCATGTTTCACGCTTGGTTGACGGTGAATGGCTCATGTACGGGTGTAAGCATGCGTTAGATTTCAATTTATGTGGTGTTTGTTAGAAAGAAACTTTCATTCGTGAGTCAGTGCTCAGGTTACGTCGTTCTTTGTCTCTGTTGGTTGGTTCACGCTGTAAGTAAAGATGCAGTTGTACCTACTCGCCCATTTAGCTACGGTACTTCTGTCCAGAAATAAGCGCGAGAGTGGAGCCCGGTAGGTGCATGACGCGTATTTCAGAGTTCGCACGACCCCTGCGCCATGCATTTTAAATTCCACGCGCAGGCTTTGCTGCAGCGACGCTAGATGGTGCTGAGTGTTCTCAGGGAAGCGCGAAATAAGAATCCTACTGCAGTAAACGCATTACACAACACTCTTGTCGACGGTGGCAATGCGTTGTGTTTTTCTATTGGTTCAATGCTACACGCATTACCATAGACAGACATTGTGAGATCGTTTCCGCTGATTTTTCTGCCTCACACACACATATGTATATATATTGTGAGCGCTAACTGTGCAGTTCATCATCGTCTTCATGTGTATATACCCATCCTCATAATCAACAATTTTGTCGGGTTGGTGTTCGTGGGCTGTCTCGCGCTGTGTGACAATAGAAGAGCTCTGCCTTCGTCCCGGGCGTCGTCTCACAAGTGGTGGAGCGTGCGTTGTTATCCCCGTCCTCTGGCTCTACTGGTCACCCCTGGGGCTCCGCTCTGGTCGACGGTTGTGCTCGCCAACACCAGTCATGGCACAAACCACCGCATCCACTGCTGCTACCACCTCAGCTCCGCCAGCTGGGCCTATTTGGTCCGTCACCGCACCGCAACGCGACCCTCAGGTTTTTTCTGGCCTTCGCGGCGAAGACGTGGAAGACTGGCATGACCAGTACGACAGGGTGAGCGCTTGCAACCATTGGGACGAGTCACACAAGCTCCGCTATGTTGCCTTCTACCTGGGGCAGGTCGCTCAAACTTGGTTTTTCAACCATGAGCGCGACTTCCCTGATTGGCCAGCATTTACTGCGCAGCTGCGACAGATATTTGGCACATCTGCTGGGCGCTCCGAAGTAGCGAAACAGAAGCTCGCTACCCGCATCCAGGGAGCCGACGAATCCTATACGTCTTACATTGAAGACGTTCTGGCTCTCTGCCGTCGCGCTCAGAGTGACATGCCCGAAGGGGAGCGTATCCGCCATATCCTGAAGGGCATCAACTCCATTGCCTTTAACGCTCTTGTAGTCCAGAGCCCCACTTCAGTTACTGACATCATCACGACATGCCAACGCCTTGCCACGATCTGCGCATTTCGTCTCCCACGCGCCTCCTGCGACGCTCACCTTACCGACAACGACGAGTTGCGAGCGCTCATCCGCATCATTGTGCGAGAGGAGCTTCACGGCCATGAAGTCAGTCCAGCCAACAACCGCCATTGCGTCTCTGCGCGTTCCTCCTCCCAATTTGCGCGAGATCATCAAAGAAGAACTGGCATCTATGCCAACTGTCACACATGCCCGGTCCCCTGCGCCTGTTTGTGCACCTTCTTACGCCGAGATTGCTTCGCGGCCTGCGGTCCCAGTTCCATCTGCACCTGTCACCGCTGTCTGCGACCACCTGGCCTCGATGGCAGCGAAGGCCCCCGTGCAACCATACGACTCTACCTGGCGCCCTTCCCGCCCAGTATGTTTCTACTGTGGCATACGTGGTCACATCTCTCGTTTCTGCCGCCGGCGCCAGCATGATGAACGACGTGGCTATTCCGCCTATGAGAGAGACTATGTGCCCAGATCGGATGCCTACGTTCCAGGACCCTATATATCCTCGTCACGTCGCTCGCCCTCACCTCCGTTGTCCCAAAACATGTCCCGGTCTTCTTGCTCACCCCGTCGTCGTTCCCCGTCTCCGTTCCGCCGTACTTCATCGCCCCTGCCTCCTGCCTCCACTTCTTTCGACAACCATCCGGAAAACTAGACGCTGCAGTTTTTGGAGGAGAAACTCCTTGTTTGCGAACTGTCCCAATTCCTCCTGCTCGCCCGACTAATTTACTCGCTGTTTGTGTGGAAGGTGTTTCTGTCGACGCTCTTATTGACACTGGTGCCGCCATTTCTGTTATTCATCGCACACTATGCTTCCGTCTGCGAAAAGTGCAAACTCCGTATGTTGGTCCGGTCTTACGTGGCGCCAATGACAGTCCGATTTACCCTACCGGACAGTGTACTGCTCGTGTCCTCATCGACGGAATTCGCCATCATATTCAGTTTACTGTGCTTCCGTCGTGCGCTCATCTGATCATCTTAGGCTGGGATTTCTTGTCAGCCGCATCTGCTGTCATTTCGTGCGGACAACCACTTATAAATATTACGGACACCGAGCTCTGTGACGCTGCCGATTCCTCGCCGCCCCACCTTGTCACAGCGGCAGATTTTGTTCTTCCACCCGGCCAAGCCCGCATTCTCACCATTAGATCTAGCGAAAATATCGACGGCGACGCAGTGGTTTCCCCTTCTCAGCGCTGCGTTTTTCGGATGATCGCCATCGCTTCTTGTCTAGTGCGTTTCTCAAGCGGCTGCGCCAGTCTGACCGCCTACAACACGACGTCAGAGCCACTTCTGCTGCCAGAGGGGTCCACTGTTGCCATGCTCATCGACGCAGCCCCAGTATGTGTCGTCACTGCTTCGCCTGTTTCCTCCTTCGCCGAGTGTACGCCCACGGACGGTTCACCCAGTGCTCTCCGGGCCACTGTGAGTTCAGATCTGAGCCCAACTCAGACTGATGCCTTGCTGACCATCTTAAGGAAACACTAACCTTGCTTTGACGTCTGTTCGGATGGCTTGGGTAAAACAACCGTGACCGCTCATCACATCAAAACCGACGGATCCCGCGTCATTCGTCGCCGCCCTTACCGTGTCTCGTCTGCTGAACGGAAAGTTATAGAAGACCAAGTCAACGACATGCTTGCACGGAACGTTATAAGGCCTTCAGCAAGCCCTTGGTCGTCTCCTGTTGTCCTAGTTGAAAAAAGGACGGTTCGGTACGCTTTTGTGTTGATTATAGGGCACTAAACAAAATTACCTGTAAGGACGTATATCCCATGCCCCGTATTGACGATGCTTTGGATACCTTACAAGGTGCCGAATACTTTTCGAGCCCCGAGTTGCGTTCTGCATATTGGCAGATCCCGATGCATGAACCCGACAAAGAGAAGACGGCCTTTGCAACACCTGATGGCC
The DNA here is from genome assembly GCF_013339745.2 of Dermacentor silvarum. NCBI lineage: Eukaryota > Metazoa > Arthropoda > Arachnida > Ixodida > Ixodidae > Dermacentor > Dermacentor silvarum. Next base: position 60,923,801 of record NC_051162.1, read on the forward strand.
TTTTTGAATTTAACGCAATGCCTTTTGGTCTGTGCAATGCGCCAGCCACATTTGAACGAATGATCGACACCGTACTACGCGGCCTCAAATGGAAAACCTGCCTATGTTAACTGGACGACATTGTCATCTTTTCGTCCAGCTTCTCCCAGCACCTAGAACGTTTAGACGACATTCTCACGTGTCTAGCCAAGGCCGGTCTCCAGCTCAATACTAAGAAGTGTCGATTTGCGAGCCGCAGTATCAAAGTATTAGGTCACGTGGTCAGCAAGCACGGCATTGAGCCAGATCCCGACAAGGTCGCTGCTCTACAGCATTTCCCAACACCAACCACACATAAAGACCTTCGCAGCTTTCTCGGATTAGCGTCGTACTTCCGCCGCTTTGTCCGTGACTTCGCGACTATCGCAGCTCCTCTTCATAAATTCCTGACCACGACCACACCCTTTACCTGGACGGATGAAAGTGAAGCCGCCTTTCAGACCCTCAAGCGATGCCTCACATCAGGACCAGTGCTTCGTCACTTTGATCCCACAGCCTCTACTATCCTCCACACTGACGCAAGTGGGCATGGAATAGGCGCTGTCCTACTGCAGCAGAATCACGCGTCTGAAGAGCAAGTCGTGGCCTACGCGAGTCGTACTCTTTCTCCTGCTGAGCGAAACTATACTATCACCGAACAAGAATGCCTCGCCATCGTATGGTCCATACAAAAGTTTCGCCCCTATTTATATGGCCGCCAATTCACAATTGTGACTGACCACCATGCTCTGTGTTGGTTGTCCTCCCTGAAGAATTTGTCCGGACGCCTCGGCCGTTGGGTTCTGCGTTTGCAGGAGTACGACTACACTGTCACATATAGGTCTGGCAGGCAACATAAAGATGCTGACGCTTTGTCTCGTTGCCCGCTGTCGCCACATGCCCCTGTCTCACCTTCCCTCCGTTCGGCACCGCCCAGCCAACCGACCACAACCATGGCCCCGTACGGTTCGTGACCTCGGTCGACATTCTGTCCTCAGAAGACCTCGCCTCCCTGCAACGGGCAGATACGTACAGCCGCACAATTATCGACCGGATCACTGGCTTATCCCGTCCTCCCAACAGCCGCTTAAGACAACTGGCACGGTTTAAACTTCATGATGGCTCATTATTGCGGCAAGTTTACCACCCTACCGGTCACCGATGGGTCCCAGTCGTCCCTCGCTCACTTCGACTGCAAATTTTACAAGCTTTTCACGACGACGCAACGGCTGGCCACTTAGGATTTCATAAAACCTACGACCGCATTAAGACTCGCTGTTTCTGGCCTGGCCTGTCTACTAGTGTTTCCAAGTACGTCAGTTCGTGTGCGTCATGCCAACATCGAAGAAGTTCGACCTCTCTTCCCGCCGACCCTTCTCAACCGTTGCCGTGCCCGTCCGTTCCCTTTGAATTCGTGGGTGTCGACTTATACGGACCCCTTCCGCTTACACCCGCGGGTCACCGCTGGATTGTCGCCGCCGTGGACCATCTCACTCGCTACGCTGAGACGGCAGCTCTTCCTTCTGGTGCGGCCTCTGAGGTCGCCGAGTTTGTCCTGCAAGCCATTATCTTGCGCCACGGTGCGCCTCGTGTTCTTCTAAGTGACCGTGGCAAGACATTTCTTTCTCATGTTCTTGCTGAAGTCCTGCAAGCCTCAAACACTATTCATAAGCCCACCTCTGTATACCATCCCCAGACCAACGGTCTTACCGAGCGTTTCCATCGAAATCTGTCCGACATGATCTCCATGTACGTGAAACCCGACCACACAAACTGGGACACCATACTTCCTTTCGTCACGTTTGCATATAATACTGCCGTTCAACGCACAACAAACTACAGCCCCTTTTTCCTCGTGTACGGCCTTGCACCGTCTTTTGTTTTGGACACCAGCTTTCTCTCTACGCCTTCTGTTCCATCCACATCTCTACCAGAGGAGTTCGCCGCCCGCGTCGCCTACTGCCGCGAAATTGCGCGCGCCCACACCGAGACCATTCAGGACAAGAGGAAAGTCCGTTGTGATGCGACCCGTCGTGTCATTTCGTTCCGACCAGGCGACGAAGTGCTCCTGTGGACACCTGTTCGAGTGCCAGGCCTCTGTGAAAAATTTCTTCACAGGTATCGCGGCCCATATACCGTGCTTGAAAGTACATCTGCCGTGAACTATCGCGTAGCTCCTGTCGCCGCCGTTGCCGCAGCACTGAAATTGTTCACATCTCTCGCCTGAAGCCGTATCTTCGGCGTTCCGACCGTTTCTGACTCGCTGCCTTACCGGCCGCTTTCGTGAGGGAGGGGGGGGGGAGTTAGTGTGAGCGCTAACTGTGCAGTTCATCATCGTCTTCATGTATATATACCCATCCTCATAATCATCATCATTGTGTCGGGTTGGTGTTCGTGGGCTGTCTCGCGCTGTGTGACAATAGAAGAGCTCTGCCTTCGTCCCGGGCGTCGTCTCACAATATATATATATATATATATATATATATATATATATATATACTGTAACAAGCACGGGAAAAGGGGCGTTTATTTATGCGTGCGACAGCAGGAACAGCAGGCTACGAACAGCAGGAATGGCCACTGCACACTCGTCGTTTTCCTCTTCCTTCCTCCTTTTGATCCGCACGTCCCTTTTACGCGCGTGGACGCCACATACCTCTCCTCGCAGACAAAGCCCACTGGGCGAGTCAACTGGCTCGTAGTGGCGTGCATGATTTCAACCTGGCGACATGCGCGACTTGTGTCTTAGCAGAGCACCGACCAGTGTTCGTGAGGCGCGGGAGAGTATAGTTCACTTCGCTGATCTTGTCGATGACAACATACGGTCCATCGTAGTTTGCTAGCCACTTTTGGCACAAGCCGCGCTTCCTTGTGGGAGTCCAAAGCCATTATTCTTTTTTCTGGGGTTTTAGGTGCCAAAGCCAGTTCTGATAATGAGGCACGCCGTAGTGGAGGGCTCCGGATTGATTTTGAACACCTGGGGTTCTTTAACGTGTACTGCAACGCAAGCACACGGGCGTTTTTGCATTTCGCCTCCATCGGAATGCGGCCGCCGTGGCCGGGATTCGATCCCGCGATCTCGTCACTGGCGGCCGTCTACAGTGTAACTGCATCGGTGAAGTACGTTGTTGTGAACCGCAAAATGGCGAGCTTGACGCCGCAACGTGCGAATGGTTGACTGTGGTGATGGGCAAGCAAGTCTATAATTGAGGCATTCCATAGGTCCTTGCGCTGGTCGGAAGCGATAGTCTCAAGGTCGACTGAAGAAACAGGTAGCTGGGATAGTGAGCAGCAGGTGTTGTGAGGCAAGGGAGAGCGTGATAGGGCGTCGGCGTCAGAATGTTGGCGCCCGATGCGGTACAGCACGCGGATGTCGTAGTCCTGCAGGCGAAGTGCTCAGCGGGCAAGACAACCCGAAGGATCCTTCAACGATGACAGCCAACATAGTGCATGGTGGTCCGTGACGACATCAAATGGGCGGCCATACAAATAAAGCCGGAACTTAGTAAGAGCCAGATGATCGCCAGACATTCTGTTTCCATTACAGTGTAATTGGTCTCGGCTTTCGTAAAGGTGCGACTCCATGGCATAGACCACGACATATTCAGGAAAACCAGGTTTGCGCTGCGCAAGGGTAGCGCCGAGGCCAACACCGCTGGCATCTGTGTGTACCTCTGTAGGGGCCGTCGGTTCGTACTGGCGCAAAACTGGAGGAGTCGTCAGCAAACGACGGAGATGTGCGAACGCTTCCTCGCACTCTGACGACCACGAATGAATGGGTCCGTTGCTTACAAGGAGCTTCGTCAGAGGTGATATCATGGCGGCAAAAATTCAAATGAAGCGTCGGAAGTACGAACAGAAACCTACGAAACTTCGCAGTTCTTTGGTGGACGTAGGTTTAGGGAATTCGGTGACGGCACGAAGCTTGGCTGGATCGGGGAGAATTCCATGCTTGGAAACGACGTAACCCAGTATCGTCAGAAGCCGCACTGCAAATCGGCACTTCTTTAAATTTAGTTGTAAGCTGGAGTTTCTCAAACACGTCACAGCACGCTGGAGACGTTGACGGTGCGTGGAGAAGTCCGAAGAGAAAACAACGACGTCATCAAGGTAGCACAAGCACGTGTGCCATTTCAAGCCGCGCAGAACGGTATCCATCATGCGCTAAAAAGTTGCTGGCGCTTTACAAAGTACAAACGGCATGACGTTAAATTAGTATAAGCCGTCGGTCGTGACAAAGGCTGTCTTCGGTCGATCGTCATCTGCCATAGGTACTTGCCAATACCCTGAGCGCAGATCGAGAGATGAAAAAAATTCTGCTCCTTGTAGGCTGTCAATAGCGTCGTCGATTCGCGGAAGCGGGTAAACGTCCTCACGAGTGAAATTTTTGAGGCGCCGATAGTCCACACAGAACCGTACGGAATCGTTTTTCTTCGTAACAAGGACGACGGGAAATGCCCATAGACTGTGGGAAGGTCGGATAACTTCGTGGCGGAGCATATCGGCCGCTTGTTCATTAATCACGCGACGTTCTGTAGCCGATACACGATATGGGCGTTTCCGCAATGACGATTGGGAGCCAGTATCGATGTAGTGCGTAACAGTTGATGTCCGGCCCAGGGAAGGTTGTGCGACGTCGAAAGAAGTATGAAATTCTTGTAAGATGCACAGAAGCTGTGATCGCTGCCATGGTGTATGGTCATCGGCAATAGAAGAATCGAACAGATCTGTGGGCAACAGATCTGTGGGATCTGTGGGAACAGTCAGCCTTAGAAATTGAGCCGAGCGTACTGTAATGGGCACATTATGTGTCTTCGGGAACGTCCGTAATTTGTACGTCTTCGATAGCTTCGACACTGCCCAGACATTCTCCTCGGAGTAGCAGCGCAGGATACGGGAACGGGTTACAAATAAATATAGCACTAGAGACCTGTGTGACGTTCACCGTCGCATAAGGTAGCAGTAGACCTTTTCGAGTGGAAAAGCGGCCAGACGGAGAAAGTAGTGTGACGGCGTCGAAGAGGCTGCTGCAGTAGATAGAGACAACCACTGACGAGTTGGGAGGAACGATGGTGTCGTGTCTGTCGTGTCTGGGTTTGTTCGGAAGAGAAGCATTATCGGCGAGCGTCAAATCTGAGAGCGGCGACAGTTCTAGTTTGGCCCGTGTGCAATGAATGACGGCATTGTTGCGGGAGAGAAAATCCCAGCCGAGGATAACGACATGGGAGCACGACGAAATTACCATAAACTCGGTGGCGTATACAACGTCCTCAATGACAAAACGAGCTGTGCACGCCGCTAACGGGTGAATACGCTGTGCACCGGCTGTGCGGAGGGACAATCCAGTAAGGGGCACCGTGAATTTCCGAATCAAGCGACGAAGTTTTGCGTTCATAACTGATATGGCGGCTCCGGTTTCGACGAGTGCGGATGTGTGAACACCATCAACAAACACGTCTATCACATTCGTCGGGCTACCCTGAGGACTTCGTCGTTTCGCCGGCGTCGCAGCCCTTGCCTCGTGGACTGCGACGATTAGTTTTCCTCTTCCCGAGCTGCGGGACGAGGCCGCATCGGTGATAGCGAGCGTCGGCGTGGAGAAGATGAGCGGCGGGTATTTGGCGTAGGGCGTCGGTGACGATGCCGAAGGGTCGTCGTAATATGGGCGGGGAGAACCTACCATACGACTTGGCGCATATGTTGTAGCGCTAGGCGGCTGCTCGCGATTACAGTAGCGTGCGACGTGACCTGCGTAGCCGCACGCAAAACACATTGGCTGGTTGTCAGATGTACGCCACCGATTCGCTGTGGTGGACTCCGTCCATGTAGGAGGACGCGTTGTGCGGGACGCGTTGTGTAGCAAAGCTGAATAAGTGCAACGTCACGCTTATATGCATGCACTGCGCATGACCCATTGCGGCACTACTTTGTATATATAACCATGTTCTTTCTTACAATAAAGTTGTTCATTGCCTGACCCCGACTCGCACACACGGCACACAGTTGTCAGATGTACGCCACCGATTCGCTGTGGTGGACTCCGTCCATGTAGGAGGACGCGTTGTGCGGGGCGTCTGGTGATATGGTTGCATGGCGGGCTGTGGTCGGGGCACAGTCAAGACGTCGGCGTAAGTGAGACACCCAACTTCAGAGAAGGGGTGGGGCCTGGCGACGACTTCAGCGTAGCGGAGAGGTGCGGCCACAGGAGCATGTTGATGGAGCTCAGGCAAAATCTCGTTGAGTTCGTGCGCGATGGCGCGGTGGAGCGAGGGCTCAGAACTTGACATTGGCTCTTTTACCGGTGGCGGTTGCGATCAGAAATGGCCGTCAAGCCAGCGAAGTGTTCGTCGCACGATGTAGGGCGACGGGTCAATGACTGCTGCCTGCGTAGCTCCTCGTAACTTTGGCACAGCGTAATTATCTCTGCCACAGTGCGAGGACTTTGGACAAGTAGCATGTTGAAGGCATCGTCTGGTATGCCCTGAAAATATTCCTGATCTTATTAGACTCCGACATGGTCACGCTGACTTTCTTGCATAATTCCAGGTTGTCTTCTATGTAACTTGTGAAGGATACACCTACTTGCTGAGCTCGTTCCTGCAAATGCTGTTCGGCGCGCATCTTACGAACAGCAGGGCGACCAAAAACATGCACAAAAGACGTCTTCAAGCCTGACCACGTCGGTAAATCCGCTTCATATGGTTGTTTTACTATAAGCTGGCGACACCCGCGAGGTCGAAGAGCACGTTGCTGAGCTTAGCAGCTTCGTCCCATTTATTATGGGCGCTTACCCGCTCGTAGGTCGTAAGCCGATCCTCAACGTCGGTGTCATCCGCGCCTATGAAGATAGCAGGGTCCCTATGGCGAGGCACACCAGAGCATGGTGCCGGTGCTGGGGGAGGCATTGCTGGGAGGCTTTTTCAGGTATGGTTAAACGGTATGGTGCGGGATTGAAGTACCAGATTGCAAGCTTTGAGTGCGCAACACGCTCCACCAATTGTAAAGGGTTTATTAGAGTTCGGAGCAGCGCAGCGGCGGTAGTCAAAATCGAGACACGGCTTTCAAGCACGAGCGCCGTTGCCGAGCAAAAGCGCTGGACCCACTAGCGTCTGTGCCCACTAGAGCCAGACCCACTAGCGTCTCTCTTCGCTACACATGCATAATCGCGCGAACGGCTAATAAACTTCGGAGTTCGATATCTCAAATCACGGACACGCTAAAGGAATTTTGCCAAGTGGAACTCTGTAGAAACACGACTACCTGTAACTTTTCATACAAACGTGCCATCTTACTGCAGCCACTTAAAAGTGGATTATTTAATTTTTGTTAATTCCACTGCTAACAGCGATAATTATAATCTTGCTTTGTGGGCACCTCGCCACATAATCGTACTTTAGTGGTGGTCTTCACGTACGTATCAGCGCCTGATTAAATAAAAACTGTCATCCTAACTCATCAACCTGTATATATGGATAGAAAGACAGATATATAGATAGAGGGATAGATAGAAATGCTCAACATCGCATCAGTAGGCAATCAATGATAATCGCATTAATATTATAAATTGGAGGTAGCATGAAAACAATGTTGTCGACTGCACTGCGCGGGGAATGGGTGCTAGCAAGAGAAAAAGAAGATTGTGTGTGATCAAAGGCTCTCCTTATTGGGGCGGTCAGTACCTTCGGCCGCAGACGATCAGCGAGGCTAATGTCAAGTGCTTTGAAAAAGTTCACTAATATTCATGAAGCTATACAGCAGTTTTCTAAGCTGCGCACTCGAAAGAAGAACGAAAAAAGTACCTCACTTTATGGCGCAAACTTCCCTGCTGGCGAGGAACAAATAGATGAGCTAATGTCGTGAGGTGACCTTCAATTAACTTCAGGTGGCATTTGCATGTATTTGAAGTCGTCTTTAAGTACATCCATAAAGGCTCTTAACTTTCTACATTTCGATCATCGCGAAATTAGAGTGAATTTATTTAAAAATACTTCTTCCATAACTCAGAAACAAAACATTCATGCATACTATTCCTATAGGAAGGGTAGTTGATAGCTACAAAATACCAGTATCTTTCAGTATCTGGTTTAGATTTTAGGATAAAGTCCCTCAACAATTCGTATTTCTTCATATTGCGGGTTCTCCCAAGCTCGAAAATCTTTCAAAACTGAAATCAAATGATTTGGATTACCGTACCAATGCGAAATACCGGCTATGATAAGCAGGATTGCAATGCTTTGGCCTAATTCGGACCACCTGGTGATATTTTTTTTGTTACCTAAATTCATCTATACAGGTTCTGCACTGCGCATGCTCTAAAAAATGTTTTGCGCTCACCGCAGGACTGTTCTTGCTCAAATCCTGCGGAAATATCGCAACATGGAGTATGCGTGGTTTCGAGGTGGTGGTATAACTGTGGTGGTATAACACTTGCCACAGCTGCTTCTCCGGTTTTATTGCGATAGCAATTATATGGACACTCAAAAGCAGATTTCTGCCGTCGGCGTCGCCGTCGCCATCGCCGTCGCCGTGAGGTTCCGTATGACGTCATTTGGAGATGAAATCGTCGCCGCGCGCCGAACGCTGTATGTGCGAGTGAAAGGGCGCGAGGGGCGCGTCTTTCACGGGGACTGAACGCGCGGCGGAGAACAAACGCGCGTTCTGCGCCGTGCTCGCTTAAGGGCTGCAGAAGTAGGCGTCTCTTTTCTCCTTTACAATCACCATATATGTAGAGCAAACGCGCCTTCTTCAGACGCGCGAGACGCCGCGGGGGAGGGGGAGGGAAGGGAGGCGACGTTTAGCTGCGGCACCAAGTGCCTATTTATATCAGAGGCTCCAGCAACAGTCACCAACGCCGCACGCATTTTGAGCTAACGCGGGCAAAACGCCGATGGCGTCGACAACAGTTCTGCGTGTTGTTGCTACCAAAGCCGCTCACCTTACTTCGTATGACATTGCTGTGTTGCTATCGCACTCATTGCTTCGCCCTTAGGGCGAAACTGTGACATTTTTTTAAAGAAAAAGTGAGCATTTGCCTTCACTTTTGAGTATGCGAGTGCTGCAGCGACAGCGCTAGCACAAACTTGTTTCGCAGCCTCCCTGTAGCTGCAGAAAGCAACCGGTCAAGGAGGTTTCCCACGTGTTCCAGGAGCGGGCAACATTATACCGAACATCATGGTCGTCGCAGTGATGTTCCGTATAACGTTCATACACAATAGGATCGTCGCCTCGCGCCGTAGCTAGGCTGTATCTGCGAGTGAAAGCTTGCGAGGGTCAGCCGACGATCGCGGCTCAACCTCGCTCTCGCGAGAGTGGAAGGCTGGGTGGAAACGCGCCGTTTTGTTTCGCGCGCAAAGCCGGGGAGGAGGACAGGGAGGGGCTTCTGCTCTGGCGGCTACTGCTTACGGCGCGGCCTCCGTATCTTGAAATCGATCTGCGGCGTGGACAAAATGCGCACCCGCGCGGGCCTCATATTCAAAGCGATCAGCGATGTGGGCGAATTACGCCCAGTCCAGTGCAGGTAGGTTTGTAGCGCTGTGCTTTCGACGTATAGTTCGCGTTGAAGAGAGACAGCACGAAGGTCAATTCGCTCGCTGCTGCTGCAGCGCTTCCTAGCTCCAGCGTTTAGATAGCGAGTTTCCGCGGTCACCGAGCGAGATGTATTCACGTTTACCTGCGTGCGCGTGGCACCGTACTTGCTAATTTAGTTACCCTGTTGGAAATTTGCCCTTGCCGGGCAAGATGAGGTGCTCCGCAGGTGGTGTTGGTGGCCCCAAAGGATGCACTTTTGTACACTTCTCAAGGGAGTCTAAACCAAGAGTGCAATGAATATACATTTTTTTGCTACAATTTGTAGCAATAGGCGAATAAAGGACATCTGCTACAGTTATTTAAGCAAAACCTTCAACAAAAGTTTTAGATGTTTAAATGCAGCACTCAATTTATTACACGTGAACATTGTACCTAGCGTGCATGCCAGAGCAACTTTATTTGCACGGTGAGAGTGCATACGCATGCATGACATTGTTTTCCGGAGTTATGTGGGATTCTCGTAGGTGTTTACCAAAGCTGCATCTCTTCCCATCGGGAGGTTGGCTTGACTGCAAAGTTTAGCCGCATTGCAGCTGTACTCGAAGCCTCATCGAGCGGATTTTTGGCTTCTGATTTTGTATAATTTGTCTGATATTTGACCACCCTTATTCTTCTCAGACTTGGAGAGCCACGACTTGACTACACTGTCTCCAATGCACGCAAGAAAGCTGCAAGGGATGAACTGCCTGACTTGCACTCTGTCATCTGCTACCGTTACCTGTTGCTCATGCCCTGTATCATATGCAGTAGTTGAGGCGGGCCGTAACTTTAGCATTAGCAATACAGGCATCAAAACCTTCACCTAAAGGTCACTGCCATGGCTGGTTTTCAAGCTTTCTTTAGCTGCAAAAGATAGCAACCAATATATTCGTGTTGCACTTTTCATGCACCTTATTGGTTTTTCGATACGCTAACCTGCAATACCTATTCTATGTAAAAAAGCATAAGGAAACATCTAAAAATAAAACAATGCAATCTTTTACACTCGTTTGTTTCTAATATACCTAATTTTGCAGCAAATAGTATTGTTGCAGACGTTGGTGGGTGCCAAAAAAGAGTTGCAGGCAGTTAGATTCATAAAACAATTGAAATTGCACAGAAAGGAAAAGGCTAGTTATAGTCACCATGTATTGTCCGTTTATCAAAGCTGGCGGCCAGTGCTGAAATTTTTTATGATGCCCAGTGCCTTTTTTATTTTTGGCACCAACGACAAACATGTTAATTTAACGCAGGCTTATCACGACAAGTTCAGATATCCACTTCATAGCGTACATGGCACTAATGTGCGAGGTGCTTTTTTGTGTAGTAATACTTTCTTGATTTCTATGCTCAAATAAAATGAGATCGCTGCAAGTAAGCCGGAAGTGTTGATAGGCCTGCCAATTTCAATAATCAAATCTTACAAATTGCAATATTCAGATAGGCGCGTTTAGAAATCGCCTGGCTCTGATTGTTGCAGATTCTAAAGCAATAAGTAAACCTCCATCGTCACCACATAGGAAAGACAGTGGCTCAGATAGCTTTTTTTCGAACCACCCAATTTGCCATGCTGTGTCAGAACAAAATTAACTTTCCTCAGAAACATTTTTTTCAAGAACATCAAGATGAATGCTGCAGCATGGAAAACCATGATCACAAATGTCAAGTCTGCATTACACTTTTCAAGGAACATGAGGGGCTGAAAATTTCGCTTCTGTGTTTAAGATAATCAGCAGTAGGCACTGGCATTCACCTTTGTTTGGCATTTCTTTTTGCTGTGTGTACGTCAACGCTACTCATCGAGATAATTTTCCGATATACATTAGTGAATTTCTTAATTCGGGTGAATCTTCACTTACTCTCCACAGCAGCCACTTTCTCCGGTGTTACCGCGAGCTTTCCGGGTGAATCCAAAATTGTGCGGCAGGCCTGCCCAGTCAGACTTCTTTCATCAGCGTCTGCTGGTGTCCACAGTTCCACATCTAATGCACGCTTGGCATCTGATGTACACTTTAAATATAGTGCCATTGTTATAAGGCATCAGAAAGTCTACACCAATCTGCACCTGCAACAGATATGAAGTATTATTTCTTTGACCAGTACTTGTAACATTAAAGCACTTTTGTTTAAAACAATAATTTGTAGGTTAGGTCCTTGGGTTTCTGACAAAACCACATGCCCTTTTTTGTGCTGATGACATGTTTCAGTTCAAAGGAACCCATTCTCAAGATGTAACTGTAACTGCAGAATTCTTCACCCAGTATACACATTCTCTTGTATAGCTCAATAGCTACGGACATGGAAGCACTTGGAATGCTAGTGTAGTATATACAGGCGAGGAAAATATAAGGCGTATGAACACACCCAGAAAGATTGCTAACATTCAAGAAACTCTTATTTCCAGGTTCCACATCTCGTGGTTCCTGGAAAAAGTAATATTAAGAGTAGTATTAAGAGAAGAATTATTATGTAAATAATAATAATAATGAATTCACAATTCCGTAACCCTAGCTGCGGACGACGGGAAATAATACTAGCTTGTTTACATTGCTCCAAAACAGATATACAGATATATATTCAAGTTCACTCCAGTGCTGTTCAATGGTGTATATTTTCTTAGTACCGGCAGTGTGACTTCATAGTTCTGTGCTCTTATTCAAGAAGAAACCGCTAACAATATCGTTGAAATAAACAAGCTTGCTTATTGACTGTATACGTTTTATGTACATCGTTTATTTCCTTTGTCTTTAGAGGATGCCAATTGTGACCTCATCTTAGTAATGTGTACAGAGATCACGCACGATTCCTTTTTTATTAGATTTAGTACGATAATATTATGCTGCCATCCACCGTGCAGGATGTAGAGCTTGGAAATCGTTGAAGCCACGTGATTTTGAGCGCTGAAATACCGGAAAAGAAAAATTAGCATCAAGAGACAGAGCAGAAAGAGCAGACTGAATGTCATTCAGCAAGCACCAACTCAGCCAAGAACAAATGTATTTTGATGTAGAGTTCAAGACGCGTTTTATAGGTTTACAACAATACAAGAAATCATTGATAAATGGATAGCGTCATGACGCTGGCTATACGCACTATAATGACGTCCGCCGCAAATGATATTCTTTGGACGTCATGGATAACTGGACTCCATAAATGCCGGTCATTTGCCTTTCTACTTTTCTCTCATATCTGAATTCTAGCTCATTTTCTTTTTGCCCAGTGGATAAGTTATTCAAATCAAAAGACTACCACATACGTTTCTGGGACTACTGATATTCTTGTTTCATGTTAAGAGAATTGGCACACTAACCACGCTTCCTTTAAGCCACGCCGCGTCAGTTATTTTTTAAACGACGGCAAATTAAATAACTTAAACGCCACAAGCCAAAATATGGCTAGTGATCTTACAAGTGAAAAGTCATGGTTTATTTAGACAACCTGCCTTTCTTAACGTGCACCTAATTTAGCTGCACGAGCATTTAGGCAGTCCAGATCTGCACAACATGACCTCAGCCAATGCATCACCACGGTGCGTACTCTCTCTTTCGCAGGTCCTCTTCTGCCATTTGCGTGCAGGCTACATGTTCGCTCTCTGATTAAGATTGGACTCTGCGCTGTAGGTTTGCAAACTCGTTGATGTGAATATTGACATCAATATATTCGAGGATATATCGTTTAAATCTAACTAAAATGCAGCGGTCGGTTGAAAAGGCTGCCGCCACTGCGCAGCTTAGCAATTTCCGCATGTGTTTCTTCCTGCCGGCTTGACATCTTGGCTGACGTATGGAGTGCTCAGGCTACGCCTGCTCAAAGGTGATCATAGTCCGGCATACCTTACTGCGGACTACTATCAAAATATTGATATTTTTGAATGCTATGTGCAAATTCAATAAGTATTGCCACTAGGTCCCCCATATCCCAGCTTGAAGAAACCATGTCGATGTTGTCACATTGATATATTTTCGGTCTTATTGAAATGTCTTTACGATAATGACGTCGAAAAGCATCACAGGGGTTCAGCTAACACATTAAGGGGGCAATCTGAATGAAATTCAGCAGCACCAGATTCCTAATCATTAACCGAAATCTAAGCACGCAAGTATCTCAGTGTACCGCCTTCAGGGAAGCTTATTCGCTGCTGCCGGGTGCAGGACAAGCGGCCTTATTTTTATTATGCCCCACAGCATGACGTCATTGCCGCCGAGCCATTGCGACAGCTTCTTTCACAACACGTAGCATCAGGTGTCTACCCTTTTGAGTTAAAGCATAGCTAGGACGGTTGAAGCTTCGCAGGCTCCGTACAAGTAGTTTTACCTGAAAGGCGAAACATAAATTGTGAAAGCAAAATATTAGAGAGCTATACGGAGTAAGGATAGTAGTTTTACCAGCTGTGTAAACTTGGACATGTAGCAGCACCAGCAACGCGCAGAGCTGTTGTCGACGCCGTCGGCGTTGGTGACTGTTGCCGGTTCCTCTGGCAGTGGCTCGGAGGTTTTCGACAAAATCAGTACAGAATGATGATGATGATATTTGGTGTTTTGTGGCGCAAGGGCCAAATGTGGTCAAAGAGCGCCAAGACAATGAATGGTATGTTTGCGATGATCGGTGAGTTCCGATGATAGGATGCTATGTGGCTGTAAAGGGGCCTAAGAACAAATCGCGGTATATAGGCGTAAAACATACATCGAATAGGATTATGGTAGTGACGTGTGGAGTGATCTGTGGGTCGTGAATGTATGAAAAGTGGTCATGGTGTTAAAATTAAGGATATAAAAGTAGCACGATGCCTACCGAAGGCCTTTGTGGACAAAGACCATGAGGCATGTGCTTTATTTAATAAGATACTGCAGCACCGGCCTCTGCAGAGAGGCCGTGCTACACGTCACCTGGATAGATAACACGAAAATTATATATGCCCTTTAAAAACGCCAGAAGTGATTGATATTTAAAAAGAGGTTCATTGCCCAAAAACATAGCAGGATGTAATGGGAGATTTAGCCGTGATGGTAATGGAAGATGTTTTTTCCTCTGAGGCTCCAACTCAGGGCACTGTAAGAGGACATGAAGTACACTGAGTGGCTCGCCACATTCGTCACAGACAGGCGGATCGCCACCGGACAATAAGTATGCGTGTGTACTGTATGTGTGTCCTATCCTGAGTCTGCAAAGTGTAACCTGTGTGTAGCGGGTTTTCGATTCTGACGGCCAATGAGCGAGATGAGGCTTGATAGTATGTAGTTTGTTGTTCGTTTCTCTGTCCCACAGACGTTGCCAGTAGGCTCTGACCTTTTCTTGATAAATGGCTTTAGGTCCATTACAGGGACGGCTATGGGCGAAGTGGCAGCGTCTGTATGAGCAGATGTGGCTAGCTTGTCGGCCAACTCATTCCCTTCGATCTCGCGGTGCCCTGGCACCCAGCACAGCACAATTTGTTGCTTAGATGCATACGCGGTGCAAATTATGGAATAAAGAGCTATAATGACGGGGTTTCTGTGCCTACTGAGAGTTTTTAAACATTTCAACACGGATAAAGAGTCAGTAAAGATGATTGCCTTGAGTATGTCTAACCGTTTGATGTGTTTAACCGCCGCCAGGATGGCGTAGGCCTCAGCTGTAAAGATGGTTGTGTTTGGGTGTAGAACTCCGGCAGCCCAAAAGGATGGACCGACCGCCGCGTAAGACACGCCAGTGTGTGACTTTGAGGCGTCAGTAAAATATTCCGGACAAGAGTATTTGTGCTGCAATTCGAGGAAGTGCATACGGATATGTGCGACCGGCGCATACTTTGTAACATCAACGAAGGACAGATCACAGTCAATCAGCTGCCACTGCCATGGCGGCAGCTGTACAGGAGAGGACATGACATCGTGTTCGTGGAGCGACACATCCATCTCTTCGGCAAGACTTCTTACTCGCAGTGCGTAGGGCTTTCTTACGCTAGGGCGGTTCTGAAAGGTTTGGGCACTGGACAGGTCATTTATAGTTGTGTAGGTAGGGTGTGTTTTGCTTGAGTTTACTTTCAGGAAATACATAAAGGACAAGTACGTTCTCTGCAGATGGAGTGACCATTCATTTGATTCTGCATATAGGCTTTCTACGGGGCTTGTTCTGAATGCACCCGTAGAGAGGCGGATGCCCAGATGGTGGACAGGGTCCAACATCTTCAAGGAGCTCGGAGTCGCGGAGTGGTATATAATGGAACCGTAGTCTATACGTGATCGAATCAGGCTCTTATAGAGATTCAGTAGACATTTTGTGTCACTACCCCACGTAGTGCGAGACAACACTTTCAAGATGCTCATTGTCTTCATGCACTTATTTCTTAGATACTTTAGATGTGGGATGAATGTTAACTTCGCGTCCAGAATTATGCCTAGAAATTTGTGTTCAGTTTTTACAGGTAGACCCTCACTTTGCATCTCGATGTTGGGATCAGGGTGCAGACCTCTCTTTCTGGAGAAGAGGACGCATGTGGACTTTTGTGGGTTAAGCCTAAATCCATTCTCGTCTGCCCACTTACATAGTTTGTTCAAACCAAGCTGAACCTGCCGCTCACAGATTGCAAGGTTACATGAGGTGAACCCTATCTGCACATCGTCGACATATACTGAATAAAATAGGTTGCGTGGGATGTACAGACGCAGAGAGTTCATTTTTATGATAAAGAGGGTGCAACTAAGCACACCGCCCTGTGGTACTCCAGTTTCCTGCACATATGGTCTTGATAGGGCATTACCCACACGAACACGGAATCTGCGGTTGGACAGATAACTTTCAATGATATTCAGCATATTGCCACGTATTCCAAAGTGTGCGAGGTCTCTCAGTATTCCGAACCGCCACGTGGTGTCGTATGCCTTTTCCATATCGAGGAAAACAGACAGGAAGAATTGCTTGTGGACAAAGGCTTCACGAATCTGAGCCTCTATGCGTATCAGATGGTCAGTGGTGGATCGGCCATCGCGAAACCCACACTGGTATGGGTCAAGCAGCTTGCTTGATTCTAGGAAATGTATTAGACGCCGGTTTATCATCTTCTCGAAGACTTTGCAGATGCAGCTTGTTAGAGCTATGGGCCGATAGCTGGATACGGACGATGGATCCTTGCCCTGCTTTAGGATAGGGATCACTATGGCCTCTTTCCAGGCAGAGGGGATCTCGCCGGAGGTCCAAATAAAGTTATACAGACAGAGAAGCGTTTTCTTCGTTTCAGAGGGCAGGTTTTTTAACATTTCGTATAGTATGCGGTCAGAGCCTGGGGCAGATCGGTTGCAACAGGTGAGTGATGCATACAGCTCTGCTAGAGAGAAAGGTAAGTTATATGGCTCGTTCCCGGTGCTCTTTCGGTCTAGGTTTTTCTTTTCTATTGCTGCTTTGTATTTGTAAATGCTGGAGAATAATGTGATGAACTGGACACATGTTCAAAATGAGCACCCAGATGATTTGCTTGGTCCTCCAGGCTGTCTCCCTGCGTGTGTATCAGGGGAGGCGGATGTGTTTGTCGTCCTCTTACTTTATTGACCCTGTTCCAAACCTTGGCCTCATCCGTGTACGAATTGATGCTTGATAAGAATTTTTGCCAGCTGTCTCTCCTGGCTTGTCTGCGCGTTCTCCTACCTTGGGACTTAATTTGCTTGAAATTGACAAGGTTTTCAGCAGTAGGAGAATCGCGAAGATGCCTCCATGCTTTGTTCTGCTGCCTACGCGCGTTCCGACATTGTTCATTCCACCACGGAACACGAGGTTTACGAGAAAGTCCACTTGTTTGGGGAATACACTTAGATGCTGCATCAATTATGAAGTTGGTAAAATACTCGACGGCACCGTCAACTCCGAGCACAGACATGTCAGCCCACGAGATCGTACTGGTAAGTGTCTGGAATTTCTCCCAGTTCCCTGCATCGACCTTCCACTGGGGGGCATGTGGTGGAGATTCGTATTGTCTTTGTGCTCGCAGCAGTATAGGGAAATGGTCGCTCCCATAAGGGTTTTTATAACTTCCCATTCGAGTTCAGGTAATATGGATGGAGAAGCTATGCTGAGATCTATGGAGGAAAAGGTTCTGTTTGCGAGACAATAATATGTAGGTTCTTTTTTGTTTAGCAGACACGCACCGGATGAGAAAAGAAAGTCTTCAATTAAACGGCCTCGCGCATCGATGCGAGAGTCGCCCCACAGGCCGCTGTGTGCATTGAGATCCCCAAGAACAAGGTAGGGTTCGGGGAGCTCATCAATGAAAGACTGAAATTCTTGTTTGTGCAGCTGGTAGTTTGGAGGTATATAGAGCGAGCAAATGGTTACCAGTTTATTTGAAAGGACAGCACGAACAGCCACGGCCTCCAGTGCGGTTTGCAGTGGAAAATGCTGACAGGCTACAGTTCTATCGAGTATTATGGCCACACCTCCAGATGATGCGGCAGCATCCTCGCGATCCCTTCGGAAAATATTATACTGACGGAGAAAGCTGCTGTTTCTAGAGTTAAGATGAGTTTCCTGGACACACAGCACTTTTGGATTAAATTTGTGTAAAAGTTCTTGAATGTCGTCTAGGTTGTGCAGTAGTCCCCTTATATTCCACTGAATTATTGTGTTCATGTTGGAAGGAAATGTGCTGTGTGTCTTGGTCGAGTACTTGGACTTATCCTACAGAGCCTTTTCAGGCCCTGTAATTGGAGTTTTCCCCTTTTTGGGGTGCTCGAGAGAGCCTCGTCGCACCCTAGGCGCTCCATGCGCCATCTCGCTTGTGGTAGTGTCCATTGCCTCATCCGGGGCTTTGGACACTCGCTCCAACGAGCGATGTGAACGTACAGGCTTCGTCTTTGAGGACAAAGCCTTTGCCCCCACCAGTGCGGAGGTTGATGGACCCTCCTTTGCCTCTGTGCGGCCCTGGCTGCTGCCAAGGTTTGTAGAGGCCACTGGTGTGGCCGAGTCGAGGGAGGGTAGGGCAGCCTTGGCTGCTCCTACCGTAGGGGCGGTTGCCCCAGCCGACGGCTCGCTACGTGCAGGCCGGGCTGGTGGCGGAAGCCGATGCGACCGTGCCCCCTGACGTGCCGCATCAGCCTATGTAGTGTTGTGAAAAGGCGAGCACCTTTTGCGTGCTTCCCTGAACGAGATGTTCTCACGGACCTTTATAGTTATTATTTCTTTTTCTATTTTCCAGCCTGGACAAGAGCGAGAATACGCCGGATGTTCGCCGTCACAATTTACACAGTGAGGCGTGGCCTCACAGCTATCTGAGGCATGGCCTTGCACTCCGCACTTGGCGCAGGTGAGTCGACCACGGCAACTCTGCGAACCGTGTCCGAACCTTGGCACTGGTAGCATCGTCTCGGATTTGGGATGTAAGGTCGCACGTTCAGTTTGATGTAGCCTGTTAGGATCGTCTGGGGCAGAATGCTTGATGAAAATGTCAGAATTAGATGGTGTGTTGGTATTTCTTTATTGTCCCGCCTGATTTTTATGCGTTGCACATTGATGACATTTTGGTCGCTCCAGCCTTCTAGAAGCTCGGTTTCAGTCAATTCTAGGAGGTCTACGTCAGATACTACTCCGCGTGAGGTATTCATGGTTCGATGTGGCGTAACAGTTACCGGGTGCTGTCCGAGTGATTGAAGACTGGTGAGCTTTTGGTATTGTTGGTGATCCTTAACCTCCAACAGAAGGTCACCGCTGGTCATTCTGGTGATCTTGTAGCCAGGTCCAAGGTTTTCGGTCAGAGATTTTGCGACAACAAATGGTGAAATTATTCGAGCTGATTTTTCGGTTTTCTCACTGTGGATCACGTGGAATCGCGGGAAAGTTTCAGTTGGCTTTGTAAACATATACAAGGATTCATCGGTGCGCCCCCTCTTCTGAGGCTGGCGATCAAGACGGGGAAATGTAAGGGTTCCCATGTAATTTGTTTTGTGTTCGGCAGCAATGGCGGCCACCCACCATGGAGCCCAACTTGGGGACGCTGCAGTTCTTAATGTTTAAGACAGCATACGCCAGCCGTACATCGCTACTATAACCGAATGTATTATGCCCATGGGAGGACAGGTACACAAGGTTAACCCAAGCCGCCTATGAAAAACGTGGAAGTGAGAGAAGAGAAGAGAAGACAGGACAGTAAAGAAAGGAGATAGGAAAGAAAAAGGTCAGAGAGGGGGATAGGAAAAGGCGACCAGCCGATTTCCCCTGGGTGGGTCAGCCCAGGGGAGCCGTCTATGTGAAGCAGAGGCCGAAGAGGTGTGTTGCCTCCGCCGGGGGGCCTTAAAGGTCCAAACACCCGGCATCAGCTCAACCCCCAGGATCCCCCTTTCCCCAGACACGGCTAAGCCGCGCACGGCTACACGCGGGAGGGTCCAACCCCCATGTGCTCGGGTCCGTGGTGTCGCAACACACCAAACGCCTGCTTTCGCAGACGCCCCTGCGGGGAAATCAGTACAGAAAACTCGTCGAAGAGCGTCGGAAGTCTTTACCATCTTCTCGCCTCGCAACGTTTTTATATAAATACTCATTTGGTGCCGCGGCTAAACGCCGTCTTCCCTCCCTCCGGTCCACCCACGGCCTTTCGCGCGAGGGAATAAGTCGCGTTTGCTCTCCGCGTGCGTCCGTTCCCCGTGAACGCGCGTCTCTCGCGCGCTTTCACTCGCACATACAGCATACGGCGCGCGGCGACGATTTCATCGCCGTTGGACTTTATACGGAACCTCACGGCGACGCCGACGACGAGGCCGACGGCAGAAATCCGCTTGCAGTGTCCAAGCGTATTTCTGCAGTACAGAGGAAAAGTACATACGATACAAAGAAAAAGCGGCCTAAGGCACAGCATGGGTGTCCATGTTGCACCTAAAACCCAGCTCTGTTATTTCTGCACTCCTACTAATTTCCACAAAAACAGCAATATCGTTTACTCTACTAATTTTAAAGCTTGCGGTTCAATTTACAAGACTCATTTCCACGATAACAACTGTCAACACTTGTACGTCATCATAACTTTGTTTTTTCAAGCCTCAGATATGTTACTCACTCTATTACGAAAGTAAAAGCATGCTGGTCGCAAATATATTTTGATGTTCTTACAGTCATGCCAATCGTACAGCTACTTTGGAAGCCAAGTAGAAAGCACATTGATGCATCCTAGAAGCTGACAGTTTTGAGAGTTGGGGTTTTCGATGGCCATCTCTAATTCTTATCTCTGACATTAGCTTACTTCCTGACAATCTCTTTCGGCGACATGCAGACTGAAGCTAGCCTAAATAAAAATGGTATTTAAAACCCATCGACGTTGGTACTGATAACTCTGTGAAGCTATTTTTATAAAAACAGTTTTAACATATAAGTTGTAAGTATTTTTACAATGTTCCGACATGGATAACAAGTAAGAAATGAAAACAAACGTTTTGTTAACTCGTGGTAACGCCAGTCCCTTCACTTCTTCCTGGTATTTTTGTTTTCCAAGCCGTCTTCATGCAGATTTCTTGGGCACAGGTTCACCTATTAAACCGATAGTTTCTTCACCTGCGTTCTGCTACTATGGTTGTTTACTGTCACTACAGCGTCACAATATACGCAACAAGCCGCAAGCATCAGCAGCTCTGGTCAGTTGTTTATAATGATTTGAAAAGAAAGCTTCGTTTCATTATGGCACCGGATAGCAGCGGAATAGTTTAATGTGTTGAGTACCAATAGAAGAATTCGGCCGTCGCCGATGTGGCAATTCGCCATATATATTGACAGACTGCACGGGGTATCGATCATCAAGTAAAAAATGTTGAGTGCAGACTGCCGAGTGACAGTTGGCGTAGGTGAAATTGCGCAGCAGTACCAGCTTATAGGCGCAATGCTCACCATTTGTTCTCTTTACTACAGATCCTAGCACGAGCCTTCCCGATTTTCACGAGCCTTCTCGGTCATTCCGCTGAAGACGCCATGGGGACAAGCCCTACAAAAGCCAGATGCCTTTCAGTGGACCGGCACTCAGCAAACCACTTGCCTTCGATACTGCAGATTAGTGTGTAGTATATACATGTACTTTTAGTACATTCTGTACGCGAGTTTAAGTTTACGACGCCCGACAATTTTTTAATGAGCACCACTGTCCGACCGTGAAGCGTCTTCTTTAGGATGTCATAGCGAAGAAGCGGGAATAGCAATGGCGTTTAGATTTGACACAAAATGTAAAAACACTTGCATGCAGATGGAGGGCAGTAGTGCCATTCACATTCACTGAACAGCTGACGTTCAGAACTTCGTTTAAATTACAGCGTCCACTGCTTGTTCTCTTCTAGGCTAGGCGATGCGTTTAATCTATAGTTTGCGGTCGGAAATCGCTATGCCTTCCACCTCTTGTCAGAGCCAAGATGTTTGACAAACCGCTCCCTAATAATATGCTCGCAAGAATCCACCATGCCAGGCGCAGGGCTCAGGCGGACTTTGCATGGTTCCTACAACTGTTGCCCACATGTCCTTTACACGGACGCCGTTCGTTGTCATCCCTCCCCTAGCCACTCTGAATTTGCTCTCTGCGCGGTGACCGGCTCGGAAGGAATCGCTACCTCAGCGACCATCTCTTCACCCAAATCAGAAGCTGTGGAAGAAGCACCCATCGCTCCCGCCGAGCTACATCCGGACATCCATGTAGTGGTCAATGACGCTAAGCAGGCAATCACTAACTTCATTAGCGGCTGAGTGCCTTCATCCACCCTGTATCCCCTTTCACCACTCTCTTCCTTCGAGGAGGAGAAATCCCATCGAACTTGTGTGGGTTCCGGATCACGCCTGCAATTCCGGGAACGTGGCAGCCCACTTTACGGCACGACGTATGGCCAACCGAGTGGCGGGCCACTCCCACCCAGATATTCCCAGCCAGAGCCTCACCAGAATCCACATCACGACATATTATCGTACAAATAGGTGACTTTACCCCCGTCTTCACGCTCGTCTCATGTGCGAGCAGGCGGTGGTAAACTACATCTGGCCTCAACTACGAAGACGGTCTATAATCCTATAATCCTATAATCTATAATCCTTACATGCTCTCCCTTATGTAACCGGGCGGATATTAGCCTACCTGCCCTTCGTGCAATGTACCTGCTAAATTCGCCCATGTGCAATGTAGATGTAAGGCCTTCCCTCCTCCCTCTCAGCTCTTGCCACCTCCCTCACCAGAAGCCTGGGACCGCCTCCTGGGATCAACGGAAATCCGCATCCAGGTCGCAATCATCCTACGCGCTGAGGACCTCGGAAGCCGGTTCCACCGGCTTGTCACTTAATGGGTCACATCGCCAGTTCTGCCATTGGCGAATGAAGTTGTTCTCTCTCTCTCGGCGTGTGGGAACATACTATTCGTTGAGAAGCTGAGGGAATCAGCGAAGCTTTCGAACTAGTTGATATAAACACTTCTTTGAAATTCCTCCATTGTTGTGGTTGAGAATAGTCAGTTTTTATGGAAGCAAAACTTTGTAACGACGTTTCTGAATCTTGACAGTACTGTTGAAGAAAACTGCAAGTGGGCCTATGTCGTGGATCTTGATATGTCAATCGGAATTTATCCTCGTGATTTACACTTCTCAGTAATTATATGTTGGGATGATGCGCCTATCAGCGCCACTGTCAGGACGATTGTCTCGTTGCACAATAAACCAGTTGACAGGATGTTGGTGCCATCGATGGGATTTACTGGGGCGCTGAGTACAGACACCACTTGTAGGAAATCATGCCTCCCAGAGCATAGAAAAAGGGATTCGTTAGGAATAAACTCTAGTCCGACTTCATGGATAACTGCTAGTACGCGTGAACCGACGCGGGAGAACTCTTTCGTCTTCTTGTTTGTCGCTCTCGTTCCCAAACTAACATTGAACGAAACTTTGCCAATCCTCTAATTATTAGATCTATCACGACAAATCACATGTCCCATGGGTTGAATGCTAATTGCATTAACAATGACAAGCCTCAACTATGTATGGATCCTGTTTAAACTTTTCTTTATGGAAGCATTCTTGAAGATTCCATGGTAATGAGCGAATATTTGCACTATTCGCACCGTCATACTCATCTGCCGTACAGTCAACAGAAAAACAGCTTTGCGGAGAGATAAAACTAAGGACAAGCTTTGTTGATTGGCCACGAAAATCTTGCATTTTGTGAATGATTACTTAGTTGTGGATAATTTAGAGTTTACCAAAGTGAATGTTAGTGTAATGAAGATTTCTTTGCGAAATATAACAGGACTGAACTTTGCCGTGAAATTGCCAAAGGATAAAGTGCTACAGTTTCTGGATCTGGGGCTGCGTTTGTTGCAGAATCATTTGTGCTGGGTACAAAAGGCTTGTTTGGTGAAATCTTGGCAACTGAGCAGTTCATGTCACAGCAAGTCGATCAAGAATGGTATCGCCTTTTTTGCCTCCATTTCGCGATAACAGTCTTACCAGCACCGCTGGCTAAAAGGGCCTCATGATCAAATCAGCCGGCTATGTGTGGCTGGTTACCCAAGCCGCACAATCAGGGCGATCGGAGAGATACTGGCCAAATGGCTGAAACGCAGAGAAGAGCAAGTGATCGAAATAAAAATCGTGATCGTAAAAGGCCAGCAGTTGTCGCTTATGTGCATAGGCTGTCACATCGCAATCATGCGTATACAATGTCACATTCTGTTGCGCGTATTTTGTGCAAGGTAAAACATACGTGTAAATTCGTGCTGTGCCGCCGGAATGTTGTACACGAAATTAGCCTTTCAAGCGGACCTTATATTACATCGGTCAAACAAGGCGGTGTATAAAGGTAAGGTCGCAGGAACCCTTCCAGATATAAATAGAGTGTTTTAGTTGAGCATCTTTACGGCCCGCTCCGCTCCGAGCTCCGCCGCTAAGCCACAGCGGAGCAGCGGGCGATTTTAACGTTTTAGTTGTGCGTTTGGCGTAGCGGAGCGGACCTTTCGAAGTTGCAGCGCCCTCTGGCCAAGTTCAGCGCAGTGAAACAAAATAAAAAACCGTTTTGTCACTTTTTCAAAGTAAGACGAATATATATAACTTATTTGTTCATGAAGTATCAGACGGCCGCTTGTAATACCTTACCGGTCGATTTTATCGAGTGGAAAATGAAGCGTCGACTTCATTTTCCACTCAAAAACACGTGATGGCCAGCGAGGTTGCATTTCTAATCCAAACCAATCCTTTTTGACGCCAGTGCGCCAGCGACGTTTTTTTTGGCTGTGCTGTTCATTTTATTTCCTTAAAGAACCAGTTGCAAGTTACACAAGTTATTCGCGCTTACACGACTGGTGCCTCGATGCAAGGTGCTTCGATGCACGCGCGAGAGAGGGCGCGTGCATCGCCCACCCTCGCTAGCGAAAGACGGCAACAACGCTCCGCGCTCCGCTTACGCAGCTTGTAAGCGGACCGTGTTTCTCGCTCCGCTAGCCCGCTTGCGGCTAAGCGGAGGGCACATGCGCATTCGTGCTTCCGCTCCACTCAACAGCTAAGCGGAGCTTAAAAATGCTAATCTAAAACTGTCTAATAACGCAGGTCTGTCACATTTAGCAACCAATTGCCCGGCTTGTGTGCATTTTATTGTACACACTTACTCTGGAGAAATAAAGATGAAAAAGCCCGCCTCATTTCAGAGGCTTAGAGATCAATAAATGTGGTCACAAGTGCACCAGCAAGGCATCACTTGCGCTACACAGAAACGAAAAATCTTTCATGATGTATGTAATCGTTATATCCCGCCATCTTGTGATACCAGTCTTCTGTCATGTTTAGCGATTTGGCTGAAGGTAAATGGCTCATGCACGGGTGTACGCATGCGTTAGTTTTCAATTTATGTGGTGTTTGTTCGTAATAAACTTTCAGTCGTGAGTCAGCGCAAGTGTTACGTCGTTCTTCTTTGTCTCTCTTGGTTGGTTCACGCTGTAAGTAAAGATGCAGTTGTACCTACTCGCCCATTTAGCTACGGTACTTCTGTCCAGAAAGAAGCGCGAGAGAGGAGCCCGGTTGCCACATGACGCGTAGTTCGGCGTTTGCAGGAGCCCTGCGCCATGCATGTTGGATGGCACGCGCAAGCTTTGCTGCGGCGGCGCTAGAAGGCGTCGAGTGTTCTCAGGGAAGCGCGAAATAAGAATCCCGCTGCAGCAAACGCATCATACAACACTTATTTCGACGGCGGCAATACGTTGGGTTGTTCTATTGCTCCAGTGCTAAACGCATTAGCATCAACAGTCATCGTGAGATCGCTTCCGCCGATTTTACTGCGTCATATGTTCGTTTTCTCCACCCATGCAGTCACAATGCCAGTGCGGTGCCGATATACTAGGGCATAAATACTTTAAATGTCCCACTGCTCGCACACTGCAGTGGTTTTATATTGCTTCGGATCGTACAATATCTTCGCGTTTGTGTTGCCGTATGTTTTGTTTACGGGACATTTGCCGCTGTCAGGCGGCAATCATTTAAGTTGTGTTTTCTGCTGTATCAGAAAGCGACTGGCAGAAAAAGTGAGCGTACTTGGAACCACAAATATACGATTGTATTTTAAGCAATCTCCGGCTCAACAACTTGAAATTATTCCAGAAAACAGAGTGAAGGCAAAAAGATATTGTTTATTTTTGCAGCATTTAGTGGTGGAAAGCGATGTATACAGTGCCAATTTTTATAAAATCTCTCATAAGACCGTCGACTATATCTATATAACGTACTTGATGAGTGCAGTGTTCTGCGAATCATCTTTGTCAATCTGTGATGTCTGAGTAATGCGCCACGTGTTGAAAAATAAAACACAAACCAACTTCGCGTTGAAAGAAGTGTATAAGGAAAGAGAAAGGTCGCATTAGTGGAAATGTTCATTTAATGACGTCAAATAAAAGGGAACTCATGCCGGACAACAATGAAAGGTCATTGAACCATATCAAGCCAGCCTCATCGCCTTAGCTTTTTTTTTTCTTCGTCAGCAGACGAAGTGCGGATGCCGTTTCCTCGAGAGCGACCCGGTCAGGCCGCACTTTCTCTGCCGTTACCTAGGACATTGCGAGGGGTGGTGGTACATCGTCAGGGCTTTCTGCCAATATTCGCAGCTGTATCCCGAAAAGGGACAGTCGAAGCGCCTTAATTAATGATACAGATGCTGATGTATTCTTGCTCACTGAAACTTGGCTATCTCACAAAATTTCAACCCGTGAACTTTTTCAATGCGAGAAAAGATTCATGGTATATCGTTCTGAACGCGCTGAGAGAACGGGTGGCGGTGTCCTCTTGCTGTGAATGACTGCTTTGGATGTGCTCTTGAGAACATTCCATGCAATTTAGAAATAATGTGGTGTTGTATAACCATTTCTTTTAGAAAGATGGTTTTTGGAATTTGTTACCGGCCGCCTAACTCCAACTCTTTTTGCGAGGTAATTCATGATTGCCCAAGCCAAACTTCAGCCTGGTTTCCCGGTATACCAGTTTTCCTCCTAGGTAAATTTAATTTTCCATCAATCCAATGGTCTCATTTATGCCCGCTTGCAGAACCTGCTTCCATAAAACTAGTAGCTTCCTAACCACACGCTTGAATTTCAATCTATCACAACTAGTCAGTATTCCTACACGTGTTACTTCTACATCATCCTTACTAGATTTGATACTGCCGTCATAACCTTAAATTGTACCAACAATAACTTACTTGCCCGGGCTCAGTGATCACGACTGTTGTTGTGCTTTCTGGAAGGTATTCGAGCACCAGAGATTATGCTCGAACCTTCGAAGAGTCATGCACTAAAGCAGACGTGCTTGACCCGCAGATCAAGTTGTGACGATCGAAGATTGTGCTCGCCGCTTTCATTGTGTTACTTGTTTTGCTGGGCTCAAGTTCGCCCAAGAAACATTTAATTTGGTGACTTGCGATGGGCCACTGTGGTTCATCACCTTCACTACAATGTGACAATGTTTTCATTTTTTACCTACATTTTATTGCAGTTTTTTTAATTGTATTTCTTCCATTGAACCTACCTCGGCTTGTTCTGTTTAGGCTGTCTTTTTGCTATACATCCTTCTTATATTTGCCTGTTCGTTGTCTTGTGCTAAGTCGATTTTGTTATGGCTATTCCTTCTACCATAGTGATTATATTTTTTTCAATACTACAGGCGTTTTGCGCCTATCTATCTATCTATCTATCTATCTATCTATCTATCTATCTATCAAACCAATCTAGCCTATAACGCCAACCCAGCGGCAGAAGTCTACCAGCTTGGGCGACTAGGTATTTGCTCGCATTAGTGAGGCCGTCATTGTCGTTACGTTTTCGTCCTTGCAGTTCTGTCATCAAAGTCTCCACATAGTGTCATCGTCATGTCATCGTTGTAATACAGTCGTCATGCGTACGTTGTGATACGGCATTCGCGATGCCATCGTGGGGGTTCAGTCGCCATCACCCTAGCTTGGTAATCTGACAATCCTCATGCCGTCGTCGCTAGTCTATCGTCGTCATACATGCTCATTGATGCAGTCGTCCTCCCGCCAATGTTGTCATACTCGTCTCTATACCGTTGTCCTACCGTTGTCATGCCATCGTCGTCGCACAGCCTTCATAGATTCACCAACGTCGTTCTTTTTTGGCAATTTAGCTATAGTAATCATGCTGGCGTCGTTCAATAGTGATTATGTGCCATTGTAGTGCCATCGTCATGCCATCTTTCGTTTTTGCGTTGTCGTCAGACAGTTCCTATCGTTCATTCATTGCCACACTGTGGTCGTCATGTGGTTGAGGTCGTATCAGCGTCCTCATTCCAACTTCGTCATCTGGTTACCGTGATACGATTGTCGTCAAACCATAGCTGTCACAGACTCATCTTCATCCCATTCTGCTCATGTCGTCGTTAAGAGAATCCTAACCATTTAGAAATCGCTATCTCACTCTCGTCATGCCGCCACCGTCAGACCGTCTTTATCGCTCCATTGATGTGATTCCTTCTTGATCATTCCCTTGTTGGCTCTACTTCGGCATTGTACCATAGTCTTCATGCCACTATACTCATAGCCCACCTTGTCAAGAGAGTCACATAAAAAGGACGATACCAGTCTACGTCGCATACAACCGAAGTATGTACTCGCTTGTACATATATTTTTTACTGTACGTGCGCAAGCCTGTACTCAGACCTAGATCATAAAATCAACCAGGTGCCAAGCCAAACCAAGCCAAAGCCTCTCCATGTGGCCTCGAAATGCAGGTTTGTGGTTTGGGAATATAAAGCCCGCTATTTCGTGTCATAAAATTGGAGGAAACGGGTTACACGCGGATTTTAAGGAAGAATAACATATTTTTTGCGACAATGTGCGTGACATTTGAAAAAAGATAATTGATATTGTTTTTGTTATATGCTAAAAATATTTGTGCTTGAGCAATCTTGTATCGCAATTTTTAATTGCCACGTTATGTGCCACCGCACATAAAAACTGAAACTTCAGAATGAAATAGTTGTACGAAAACATTATGGGGCTTGCTTAGATTTCCCTAAGAATGTACAGGAAAAAGCCTAGTTGGACCTTTTTCAAGTCCCTCTCGTACCGAACGGGGTCACACACATCACACGCTGCACCAAGGGGATTCTTCAGAGTCGTTCTTTTATTTGGCCGTCAAACTGTTGTGTCGCCCTCGTATTAGCTCTACTAAATCCTCTGGAAAGTTTTTCCAGGGGCATTAATCTCCACAGCGGCCGCGCCCGTCACCACTTGACCAGCCCCCTGGATGGCAAGCGTATGCTGTATGTGCGAGTGAAAGCGCGCGAGGGACGCGCGATTTTACGGAGAGCGAACGCACGGCGGAGAGGAAACCCGACCTTTTCTGTCGTGCGAAAGGCCGCTGGGTGATTGGAGGGAGGATGGGAGGGGAGGCGACGTTTAGCTGCGGCACCAAATGCGTATCTAGCAACCGGGCGCAAGGGAAACTGAAATCTCGTAGGCCAGGCGAAAGGAGAAAAGCGGGAAGGCAGTGCAGGACGGAGGGAATGGGGCTTCTGCTCTGCGAGCAACAGCCTACTTGTACTATGCGCGGCGGCGGGCGGTCGCGCGCACCGTATCTTATAAGCGATGTTCAACACGGCTACAGTGGCTAGAATGGGGAAGTGTGATGATAGGCATCAGCGCTTATGGGGCGCATTGAAGCCGCCGTTAGGTAGTCGCGAGGGGGCGCGCGCTGTCGTTGACACGTCGTCCGATGAGAGTCGCGCCAGCGACGCCTTCAGTGACGCCTTCAGTGACGCCGCCCGCTCTTACCTGTGGGAAGTTACGCTCGTTTCTTTTTGTGCTGCAGCAAGTCTGTATGTGTACTCATGGCGTGAAAACATTGTTTAGTGCCTGGATGCTACTATCGTACTGCTGCCCAATTTTTGCTCACCATGAACTGCCTTAGTTGCTACGATTTGGTCAAAGCTTCCTGTAGCGGAAACTGTGAAGGGGGCAATCTGACACTTCTCCTCGGCAGTGAGGACGCAAACCATGAACATCATGCACTGCTGGATAGTGGGAAGGTTCACAAAGCTTCTCATATGATAAAGAAGTCCACAACGCTTTATTTACACAGTAGCGCACAAGCACACGGACGATGAAAGTAACAGACCGAACACAGCGCTAACATTATATATATATATATATATATATATATATATATCACCACATAAAAGCAAAGAAGAAGGAAGACACACAAATAAATCAACCCAGCAAGTTTAAGTGACACAAGCGCCTAACCCGATAAATGCTCAGTTGTCAGTGCTGGGTCCCGTCTGTTTCTTTTGCCGACCGTGTGCATCCTGCGCTACTGTGTGAATAATGTCATACCAGCTAGCCCACCAGTCTGTCCTTTTGAATCCGCAATGCTCCTTGACTATGATTATGCTGAGAAGATGAGCAACTCGCGCCTAGTTATCTGCGTGACAGGGTATATTGCACGCCAAACAATCCTGAAGTCTGTGTGAAAAGAATGCTTTGACGAGCTTGTTGCCACCGGCGAAGACAACGAACAGGTGGGGGTGTTCACCAAGTTCTGCGTCAATGGGGGCCTCATTTACCCTTCGCAGGAGCTATTCTAATTCGTAGATGCCCTCGAAACCACTTTTTTCGATGTGGTTCAGTTACAACCAGCTGCACAGTAACAGCTTGCAAGAGCTTGTCGCCTGACTGCACAAAAACGACGTCATATTGGGCTGTGCACCGCATGGTCCCAGCCTTACCAACCAGGTTACAAAATTAGTTTTGGTCATCCGTTTTCCCTTCTACGCGAAGGCCCTCAACAAAGAAAGAGTCTTCCCGTGAAAAGAAGAAGCACCTGAAGCTCAGTCGCGTCACTTAGCAGAGAATAACATAAGGCTGGCAACGTTCTGTTTGAACTGTTTGTGAACAATCTAAAAATTTTTGCAACAACTCGATCACATCGAAGCTTTAAGCCATGCAATATACGCCGACGATATAACGTTATGCACAAAAGCGTCGACAACCGGCCGACAGCAAACTACCTTCCAAGAGGCAATCGATCTGATATAACAGTACCTATCAAGATGCGGTCTCCAGTGCGCCCCCGAAAAATCAGAGCTATTTATACTCAAGGCAAGGACTCGGGGAAGACCACCAGCCTACGTCGACCCAGATCCCAACGTCACACTCAATGGAATCGATATACCTCAAGTTGACTCCCTCCGCGTCCTTGGCCTCATACTACATAAAGATGGTTCTGGCGCAGCTACACTTCCGAAGCTTCAGAAGACCCTAACACAATTAATTCATCTCATTAGGCGTATAAGCCACTCAAAGAAGCGGACCTAAAGAGCAAGAAACCGTCCAAATTATCCAAGCACTCCTTATAAGCCGAATCACATATGGCACCGCGTATCTACTCCTCAAGAAAGCTGAAATTGAAAAACTCAACATCGTCATCAGAAAGGCAATCAAAAGCGCACTAGGACTTCCCAGTACGACCTCAACCACGACACTACTCAAACTTGGCCTCCATAACACTTGGGAAGAAATGAGTGAAGAGCACAGGGCCAGCCAGCTGGAAAGCCTTAAGCTGACTCAAACAGGAAGAGCAGTACTTCGCAAACTCGCATACAGCGAAAACTTTAAGCAAGACTCAGACGTCTGCTATAAAGTGGCATGGCAATGGCAATGGCATGGCGAGATTGCAGTCACGGCGAAGGTGCATCTATATTCTTGGGAAAAGCGCGCATGGCATGCAGAGGGCGACACAAAGCGCTAGCATTCACATGGCCACACTTGCGGGGGTGGCTGCTGCCGCACCGAGCAAGAGATTCGCTATCAGCTGGAATCAGTGAGGCTGTGATCAGCGATACTGAGAGAGGGTGGCATATTTCATTGCAGCGTTAGCCCACGCGAATGAATTGCTCCTCCTCATTTGTCTCCCCGATCACCGACTAGCAGAAAACCACGACACATAGCTCGAAGATCCGTTCGCTCCGAGGCGAGAAAAGTTATTCGCTCGGTCGGTGTTGCGGCGTGCTTTCTGCCACTTGCATCCTGCCGCGCGCGTTTTTCCCACTAGAGTGAACCTACCTCAAAAGAACTAAGGTGGAACGACTACGAGTCATGATGACAATTCCATCATGACAACGCAATGAGGACGACGCAATTATGGCCTCGGCATGGCAAAGCGGGAATGAGAATGTATGATGACGAAGGCAACATGACAGTGATATGACAACGCTGAAATGATGCCAGCACGACGGCAATCATTTACAGATGTATGAAGGACGACGATGTTATGCTGACAAAGGCCTAACTACAGCAGCTAAAAATAATGCAATGAATACATGGAAAAAATGTGATCGAACGACGCCGTCAGCATTACGACGACGCACTGACGACGATAGCGTATGGATAACGGCATGGCAATAATGGGATTTAAAAAATTCTGGGGTTTTACGTGCGAAAACCACGATATGATTATGAGGCTAGCCGTAGTGGAGGACTCCGCAAAATTTGGATCACCTGGGTTCTTTAACGTGTACCAAAATCTAAGTACAAGGGTGTTTTAGCATTTCGGCACCACCGAAATGCGGCCGCCATGGCCAGGATTTGATCCAGCGACCATGTGCTTAGCAGCCCAACACCGTGGCCACTACGCAACCACGCCGGGTGACAATAGCAGACGCACTATGAGATGACCACGAATATTTTGCTACGTGGATGATTTTCTCGTGTCCTGCAAAACAGCGGATGAACCACAGTTAACCAAGTGCAGGGAAGGTGTCCATTACTCCATTCCATGAAGCACGTCCGCATTTAAACTTCACCTTTGAAATGCCAGAAAGAAAAAGAAGTAGGTTTCTTGATTTGGCCATCACCTTCGAAACGCAGCGCACATGCTGGAAGTACGAGACGCACTCTTGCAACGGGTTCCTGCCATACGATTCCGACCATTCCAAGAATGTAAAACGAGCCATCGTGACCACAGTGCTACAAGCCGCCCTAAAGAAGTCGTGTCATCACCTCATGAAAGGAAGCTTGATGCACCAGGTAACCAAGCTCAACAACGCTGGCTATCCGAAAGGCCTGCTTACAGCAGTTGCAGAAGGGTTGCTAAAGAAGATGAAACTCCTGAACAGCAAGCCTCAAGAAGAAGAAAAGAGTCAACATAAACGCTGTAGTGGAGGGCTCTGCATTAATTTTGACCGACCTGTGGTTCTTTAACGTGCACAACAACGCAAGCACACGGGCATTTTTGCATTTCGCCTCCATCGAAATGCGGCTGCCGCGGCCGGGGTACAATCCCGCGATCTCGTGCTCAGCAGCGCAACGCCTTAGCTGACTAAGCCACTGCGGTGGGTTTAGCATTTCGTCGTCACATCGAATAAAAGTGCCTTGGAAAACACCACGCGATTCCAAGAGCGTGATTTGAGTGCAATGTAGTGTGGTCTAATATTGTTAAGCGTCGTCCAATCTGGACTACATTCAGAAACAAAATACCGGCTTTTGTGCAAGCTACTACTTTTGTGAAGCTACTTGTAATAAGTCCGCACATATCAAGTAGATCAAAGAAGTGTCATGTCGCCATTACTAACTATTTTATTCTCTTCGTCCATTCTCCCGCTCCCTCCGATGTTCTAAGACTTCTCCTTCGGTACGCTTCACTCCCCCCACCTTTTTACTTCAACCCTCCTGGGATGGTATTTAACCACGTTTGCTATGGAAGCCGATTCTTCATTTTCGTTCGCGCCGATATACCAAGCAGTTTTTAAGTTGCCTTGCTGACTGGCGGCTTTCACGACAAGATACCATCTTTTATAGAGAAAGCCATTGTTTCATAGGCCCTTTTTCACGAGAACCAAGTCTCCTACCTCCAGCGTTTGTAACGTTGTGTTTTGCGAATCGAATCGCAGTTTCTTTTCATTCTGTCACGGCATTTTGCTTGGCTGCCTTCTGTCCTTGTTTCTGTAAGCTGTACCATCTTGTCGACTCCAAAGGACACATCAGCGGGAAGATAAGTTGCTTTACCAATAGCAACAAAGCGTGGAGTACATTCTAGACCAGTTGTGTGCGATCGGTTATGGTGAGATACCGCTGCTTCATGGCACCACTTCCATCCTCCCGGGAAACTTGGGCACATGCTGATGTATTGCTTCAGCTCCCGAATAGTTCGTTCCGCCAATCCATCAAGCTGCTGGATGGAACGGGGCAGTGAATCTGAGTGTAACTCTACGTCGTTCTGCCCATTTCTGCAGTTTATGGCTTCGAAAGGTTGGACCATTATCCGATACCAAAACTTTCACTTTGTCAAACATTTTGAGGTTGAGCAATGAGTTCACGCCGTTGGCGTCCTCTCTTCCAGGCTTTGCTGTTACTACCTTTGTGCACTCATCCACGCACACCTTCCGACTTCTTACGGAGTTCGCGATGCCTTGGTGGACAAATTCGAATGGTGTCCCTGAATGTTCCGGCAATGTCATTTGTGGAATTGTTTGTTTGAACTTTACCTTATTCAGTGCACATTGGGTGACATTTTTGCACATACATCTTCGCGTCTAGTTTATTGTAAGGCCATGTAAATCGCTTCGTGAGCTTCATGTAGGTTTTCTAAAACCCAGCATGTCCACCTGAATGAGGGCTATTATGGTACAAGATTTTCGACACAAGTGTGGGAGACACTGTAACTTTCCCGGTCACTGTGGGCTGGATAGCTTCAGTTCCTTCCCAAAGTTTCGCGGCGTTTATTGCTTCTTGGTGAACTGAAACAGGCGTGACCACCAACATCGACATAGCATCAGCATCCTTCATGGAAGCTCCTGGGCGATGACTTACTTCAAACTTCTGAAAGCTCATTCACCCAGCGTGCATTTTTTAACTTCCGCCAACTTCAACAAGTGTGTCAGTGCTTCATGATCAGTATAAGGCTTGAATTTTGTTCCATCTAAGTAGGAGCGGAAGTACCGAATAGCCTTTAGGAGAGCAAGAGCTTCTTTCTCAGTTGTTGTGTAGTAGACTTCCGTCTTGGTGAAAGTGTAACTGTAGTAACCCACCACGCGAAGCTGCTGTTTGGTTGCCCGGGTGGAGTCTCGTTGATACAGTACCGCTCCCGTTCCATAATGCGACGCATCTCTATTTAGTTCAAATGGAAGCGAAAAGTCCGGAAGGCAATGCACAGGGTCAGAATAAATTATCTGTACCAGCTCTTCGTACGCATAATCGCATTCTCCTGTCCATTGAAAAGATCCATCTTTTTGCGTAAACCTTGTTAAGCACCGTGTCTTCATAGTATAGTCTCGAATAAATGCTCTGAAATGGCCGGTTAGCCCAAAAAACACGCGATGTGAATGGACGTCAGATGGCTTCACAAGCTTTGCGATGCGTGCCACAGACACTTCTTTGGTATTCTTAGTGGTACCATCCAATACTCGACCCCAAAAAAGTGACTTTGTTTTTGAAGAACTCACTTTTTTTGAAGTTTACCTTTAGCGTGGCTTAGGACAAGGAAGTAAGAACATGTGCAAGGTGCTCTTCATGTTGCTGTTCACTCTGGGAGTATACAATGATGTCGTCTACATATACATCGCAGAAGCAACCAATAAAAGGGTTCAGAACTGTATTCATCACCTTCTGAAACCAACTGGGAGAGTTTTTCAAGCCAAACTGAAAACGATTATACTCATAAATGTCAAATGTGGTCACAAAGGCGGATGGATTATTGGGTGGTTCCTTCTTGAAGTGGCATTTGCCAGAAACCTTTACACATATCTATCTTGGAAAACCAGGTACAGCCGCCTGTTTCATCAATGATGCTGTCTATTCGAGGCATTGGAAATGGGATCGGATGCGTCTGGTTGTTGATCCCTCTATATTCAGTGCACATCTTGAGGTACCCGTCTTCTTTTGGGGCGACGGGGATTGGCGATGCAGACGGCGATACAGATGGACGGATGGAATCAGCATTGAACATCTTTTGGAGCTCCTCTTTAAGCGATGTCTTCTTTTCTCTCGGTAGATTGTATGGCTTTTTCCGGACTATCATAGTGTCGTGTAATTTAAAGGGGACTTCAAACTTGGTGGCACCAGGAGGATAGCCTTCCAAGCAGAACAATTCGGGGTAGAGTTTCTGAATGCCCTCTGCATTTTCGGCCTACGAATTCGGTTTGCATCACTCAAAGGTTTGGAATTATCTTCAACCGGGCTTAAATTTACAGTGTCGTCCCAATGAATGTTTAACCTCAAGGATTTCACGTCCGGGCGAGAGCGAAGGAAGTCGTATTCGATACCTTCTATCTTCAAGGCGAGAACTTCCGCGTACTGCGACTGATATGTTAGCCTTAAGCTTATCCATTCTCAGTGCTCCTTCTCACGACCGCCATAACTTCGTACAAAGACTGATAAATGTCTTCTGCATTTGCTCTGCTTCTATTGAGTATTGTTGTCGAAGCTCCACTGTCGACAAGAGCTCGCAGGTTCTGTCCGTTTACTTCAAGTTGTGTGTGAAGCAAACTTGAATAAATCAGTAAGATGGTCACGTTTCCTTTCGATTGAACACGCTGGCGCTTTTGTGTCATTTGCTTCTGTTTGAATAGAGCTGATGACTGCACGGCGTCACTGGGTCCTGAGTCGGTCGCACGACTAAGGACCCGCAGCAGGCCAGTAGTGATGGAATACTTGTGAGCAGCTCTAGGAGAGCTTCTAGAGTTTCCGGCCCTTTTATTTGTGCATGCCGTTGCAAATATCTTGGGACACCATGAAATACAGGTGCTAAGACTGATCTAAATGGCAACTCTGGTTCAGCAAGTCGAAGCAGTCGCTGCTTCTCAAGAAAGTAGTCAAGCGGTCAACCAGACCTAAAACGGTAAAACAGCGCATTGTGCCATCGTTTTGCATTGTGCCAGCGCATTGTGCCAGCGCATCGTGCCAATGTAGACGGGAAGTTGTCTTTCCACATTCACCAGGGTTCGCCAACGTCAGTTTCAGTTCGAGCTCATGCCACTTTCTCGCTACACCACTGAGAAATTGTCGCATGTTTATGACCCGGTCTTGGTCAGACAGCCACCCGTTGTATTTTGCTACGGCCTCGTAAAAAGTGATCCATCCTTCTGGGTTATCAGAAGGCCCGTCAAAAGTTTCAGGCCGTAGAATTTCTACTGGGTGATTTCTCTTGTGGCGTAAAGCTGACAGGAGAGTTTGCGTCATGGCATTCTGTTGCGAAAATTGTTGTTGTTGCTTCGCTATCACCCGAGGAATTGTTGATCTCTCGTCATATGACGCTGCACGACCGAATGGTCTTCCGAGTACCAGCTGGTTAAGCAGGCCCACTGGAATATTCACCTTTGCCTAACCTCTTTTAACAAGCTTTTCAGGCGACACAGACGCTCGATCCAGGAGAAGATCCAGGAGTTTACCCGTTGTGTCTACAGGGAGGTCGACCAGAGATACATTCTGGACTTTGTAGCCTTTAAATACCACTCGGTCTATGTCTTTCTCCACGACAAAGGTCACCCAAATTTTCGTTCACTTGTCGGCGGCGCGAAATATGTAATAAGCCCGCACATATCAAATAGATAAAACAAGCGTCATGTCGCCATTACTAACTTCCTTATTTTCTTTTTCCATTCTCCCGCTCCCTCCGATGTTCTCAGACTTCTTCTTCTTCGGTAGGCTTCACACCTGTTTTTCTGACAAAGTCCACTAAAAAGTTCGAGCCGACCTTACTGCTACCTCAAGAAAACTAACGTCATTATAGAAGCTCCACACGTTGACGTGTCCATACATATGCCGCATATTTAGCAACAGAGCGCAGAGAAATGTCAACCTAAGAACGTTATTAATTTATGCTTGGTATGCGGAATGTATTCTTTAAAAGAACATGTGGGAATAATTCATACATATAAATATTGCTAAAAATGACTAGTTGAGCACAGTTTGTTCTGCAAGATCTCGAGCCGCTCTTCCTTGTTTTAAAAACAAGACTATCGTTAAGAGAGTGCTTGTGCTATTGTGTACCTTTGACATGAAGTATTTTTGTGTTGGCGCATTAGGTTTTGCCTACTTTGCTGTAATATTTATTTCATTTTGCTGCTGCGCCAAATCTACGCATTTATTAGAAAATGGGACACTCGCAAGAGGACGTCGAGAGCTTAATCTTTGGATGGTAAGCCTTTGTGAAACTTCTTTTCTAGCGTGTTGCCAGGATATGCCAGTCACGGAAGCAGTTGGCTAAAATGGGCAGTAAAAACGTACAGACGCAAGCAGGTGAGGAAAACAAGTGCTACAGTCAACTTCTAAATCATCCATACAACTATGAAAAAATATATATATATATATATTATATATATATATATATATATATATATATATTTTCATAGCTGTATAGATGATTTAGAAGTTGATATATATATATATATATATATATATATATATATATATAAAGAAGTGCAGGCACTTGTAGAACCGCAACATTTAATTGAGACGTTTCGGCTGGGCTCCAGCCTTCATCCCTGGCCGAGACGCCGAAATTAAGTTTTGTTGCTTCTGTACGTGCGTCTAGGCACGTTTTTAGATTTATTGAAAACCAGATTCGACTTCCTTCATATATACATAAACGAGAAGAATGGGAACCGAGGGGATCGATTTAAACAGCGAAGGTGTTTCAGCCAGCCGTAATTTGTGGTTCGTAGCAAGAAACTACCAAGAAAATAAAATAAACTTTTTGCCGAGGCGGGACTCAATCCCGCGTACCCGCGTTCCCAAAGCGAGCGTGGTATAACCACTAGACTGTACAGTCACGCCTGCAGAGCATGCATTTGATGATGATCGCTGAGCCGTGCTCCCTCAAGGGCTGCAGAAGATAGCGCCAACCTTTCCCTTTCCCTCAAGAACCACTTATCTATCTGATGATGAATCTCTGTCATGGCTCGCACCCACTAAGGGGGATAGGCCAAGAATTGGGCGGCAGTGGGTATGCTAAAGAAAATTCGCGTTTGAAAACAAGAAACGCTAAGTAAAAGACAAAAAATTATGCAAACC
This sequence comes from Dermacentor silvarum, assembly GCF_013339745.2. NCBI lineage: Eukaryota > Metazoa > Arthropoda > Arachnida > Ixodida > Ixodidae > Dermacentor > Dermacentor silvarum. Next base: position 60,962,850 of record NC_051162.1, read on the forward strand.
ATATGAATGCGTTCGAGCGTCGTCGTCTTCGTCCACAGCTGGCGCGTTCGATCGCTAGTGCTCTGCGAGGGGAAGAGATTTTGCGCACTATGAGAGCGAGAGATAGAGAGACGCATTCACGGAGTGGGTCTGCTAGAACGCGTTGTCGGCATTCCAATGCGGTGTCGGTGTTGCAAGCTGCGCTATGCAACGTGCAGTGACGGCCGTGAGTCCGTGACGCGCGAAAAGAAATTATCATCATCATGAGTAATAAGATGAAAAGTTCGCGCGCACTTTGGGAAAATGCTGGGCTATGGTCACCCAGCTTCGCTGGTTCAATTGGTGTTGCGCGGCCGAGTGCAAGGTTCAGCGTTTTTTTGGACATATCATAGGAAGCCAACAAAAAAAGGCACCCAGGACAACACAGGTGAAATTACTTGTACTTACAATTGTTTTAACGAAATGATAAATGTATGGAAATGACAGTCTGCAAAAAAAAACGCGCAAGTTCGCCCTCAGTCGTGCAAAGCTTAAGCATAGCAAAACAATCTATCCTCAAGTCATACTGGCTGCTACTGCTAGGTATTAACTTGGTTCTTGCTAGATCGTAACTTTGTTTAACTTAACTACGCATTTAGGAAGGTATTCTCGAGCGACCATTTTCAGAGGTACCCCTTTCGCAACATTTCGCGTGACTAGCGTTGGGTGCGTCGGCGCCTACGAGCGACAGCATTCCTGGCATGCCACAAACGCAGGCAGGCTAACCAAGGTTGGCTTAGTGCCAATAACGCTGTTGCTTGTCGACGCCGAACGCGTTGGATGCTAGCCGCAATATCAATCGGCCAGCTTTTGTTTTGTAGCGTGAGCTACACTGGCCGAGATTGAGCAGTTTCGCGTCGGTCCTGGAGAACCGTGCTGCTCATGCGCGAGGAGCAGTGAGGTCACACGGCGCACAGCTGGCGCGCAGGAGCCGCCGCCGCCGCGCGCGCCTTGCTGGTCTGCGCATTCCAGAGGAGTGACGTCATAGCCGCAGCAGACGCACTGGCGCCGGCGCGTGCCCAGCCGTGCAGTTTCGTTGCGCAATACCCAAGTCTGACGCTGCGCCGGAGCCGCTTGATAGCGCAACTCATTTTGTGCGAATGCGCTGCGGTATCAGAGGTATCTGTATCAGAGGTATGCGCAGAGGTGCATGCGCAGAGGTATTCTGTGCGCATGCGCAGAGGTGGGGGTATACATATAGCGGGGCGTTTGCCAGTGCGGTATAGCCAATGAGGTATAGCCATCGAGAAGGAGAGCGAAATTGCTGCTTAGCGGTGCAGAAGAGCGGAGAAGCTTAACACATCGGATCCCGAAGTAGTTGCCTGGCAATTAGCGGTTGAGAGTAGGAAGAACGAACAGAAGAAGGGTAAACGTGCTGCGGAGACATCGGAGCAAAGGCAGGAACGTCTAGCAAAGCGGAGTCGCCAGGAGGCTGCGCGACGTGCCCGACCATATCAGCAGCAGCAACAAGACGCCGTCGATAACGTCATGGCTCGCCGATTGACTGACTATACGCTGAAACTTAGCGAAAGCGCCAGTGCGACTCGGACCTTCGAGACGGACTTCGTAAACAATCCCTTTGGATATGTGTGCGACGTGTGGGAAAGACTGTGTCACATGAAAGACTTAACGCCGGTAAGTAGTGCCATGCGTGAAACGTTCAGTTTAGCGGCACCACCTGAGTGGGGTGAAAGCGTGGCGCGGGTTTGTACAACGTGCAAGAACTTTCTTGTTAAGCCCAAGATTCCACTCTTTAGCGTTACCAATGGGTATCGTTACCTGCCCATGCCACCGGGTCTACCAGTTCTGAACTATGGCCGAACGTTTACTTTCGCCACGGATTCCCTTCGTTCAGATCCGTCGTGTAATGAAGTGGAGAAATGGTCAGTTTGGCATTATGGGAGTGTGTGTGTGTGATTGAAGCAGCAGTAAGCATGGTAATCAAGCTAACCCTAGACAACTAGGAAAGCTAAGAATAACCAGCTGAACCTTAGCTCAAGCTACGTATATCCGGCATAGCCGAGCTAAGCCACTGCTAATATTTTTTTTCTCCTGCCTCAGCGCGTCGCGGAGAGAAGAGAGGCGGGGGTTCGGAAGGAAGGGAGCTGGCGAGGAGGTCTCCCCCTCCTCCTCCTGGTTACCATGGCTACGGCGCTGCAGTTTCTTGATACGAACCACAAATTACAGCTGGCTTTAGCAGCTTCGTTGTTAAAAAATCCGGCAGATCCTACGCCCTGTGGGAATCGATGTTATGCGAAGCAGTGTGCGGGGAGCCTACCAATTTAACAAAACGACCATGAGAGCACCAAGACGTAGGAGGCTGTTTCATGACCTACATGACGCGCATGCTATTACATTCATGTCATGAGTCATGATTATGACTTCGACCATCACCCTTTAGCGTTTCCCTTCATTTAGTACCACATCTGAAACCATTTTGAGATTTTGAGCATTAATCTTTTTTGGATGAGTCATTCTCATTTTTGCTGAGTCATGCTCATGACTATGATTTCTGCTACCATCCTTTAGTGTTTCCTTCACTTAGTGCCCACCCGCCGGGGTGGCTCAGTCAGCTAAGGCGTTGCACACGAGGTCGGGAGATCGAATCCCGGCCGCGGCGGCCGCATTTCGATGGAGGCGAAATGCAAAAACGCCCGTGTGCTTGTGTTGTAGTGCACGTTAAAGAACCCCTGGTGGTCAAAATTAATCCAGAGCCCTCCACTACGGCGTGCCTCGTAATCAGAACTGGTTTTGGCACGTAAATCCCCATAAACCGACACTTAGTGCCCATGTCCGAACCCATTCCAGTGGTTATTGAGTGGTAATCTTTTTTTCGTTGGGCCATTATCATTTTAGGTGGCTGTTTTATGACCTACATAAAACACGCATGTCATGGCATTCATGTCATGACCTATTGTTTATGTTCGTCATGCACTGTTGTCATACTATTCCAATTTTGGTACCTACGAAGTTAACGAAACGACCATGTGAGCACGAAGACGTAGGTGGCTGTTTCATGACTTTATAGTATATGACACGCATGTCATGGCGGTCATGTCATGACCTATGATTTATCTTCACCCGCCGTGGTTGCTCATTGGCTATGGTGTTAGGCTGTTAAGCACGAGGTCGTGGGATCGAATCCCGGCCACGCCGGCCGCATTTCGATGTGGGCGAAATGCGAAAACACCAGTGTACTTAGATTTAGGTGCATGTTAAAGAACCCCAGGTGGTCCAAATTTCCGGAGTCCCCCACTACGGCGTGCCTCATAATCAGATCGTGGTTTGGGCACGTAAAACCCCATAATTTTTGTAATCTTTTATGTTCGTCATACACTCTTGTCATACTCTGCCAATTTTGGTACATACCAACTTAACGAAACGGCCGTGAGAGCACGAAGACGTTGGCGGCTAGATAGATAGAGAGATAGAAAGATACTGTCAAAGTGATAAGTGTTCGCCAAGAAATGCTTCCCTTTTAAAACAACTTGTCGCAGGTGGGGAACGAAGTTTACTTTCTTCGCATTACGCCTACCATGCTCTCACCAAACCAAGCTACCGCGGCACTATTTTCCCATCCACTTTCTGGGGTATTTATGTTTTACTACTAGTAGAACTAACCCTGTGAGTGTTAGCCAGTGCCACCACTCACTAACCGTGGTTGCGGATGTGGAACATCCTTTGTGCCGCAGGCGCAATAAGTACCTGATCTTTTTTGGCGGAAGGCAACTGGTGAATATGCCACACATGCTACCTGAAGGCGCTGAAGTTGCCCGATCCAGGACCCTCGTTCAGTAGCTGTATCTAGGAGTTTTTGCAGCAGTAGGAGTGCCTTCGCAGCAGCACTTGACCCGAAATAGCAGACTGTCGCGCAACTCTGCGAAATATATCATCATCATCAGCATCATCATCATCAGCCTAATATTATGTCCACTGCAGGACGACGGCCTCTCTCTGCGATCTCCAATTACCCCACCTTTACGCTAACTGATTCCAACTTGCGCCTGCAAATTTCTTAATTTCTTCACCCCGCCCCGCTTTCTGTCGTCCTGGACTGCGCTTCCCTTCACTTAGCATCCATTCTGTAACTGTAATGGTCCAGCGGTTATGTACCCGACACCTGCATTTTGTTGCGATCGCAATTATATGGACACTCTAGGCGAATTTCTGCCGTCGCCGTCATCGTTCCGTCGTCGGTCCGTGAGGTTCCGTATTAAGTCCAGGGACGATAAAATCGTCGCTGCGCGCTGTACACTGTATGTGCGAGCGAAAGCATGCGACGGTGAGCCGGCAATCTCGCGAATCGGGAAGAAAGCGCGCACTCCTCCAGTCGCGCGAGAGAGGATATGGGGTAGAGGGGCCGCGCTTTACTGCGGCCGCGCGCTCCCGCTGGGCTGCAATGCTTCGGAGGGAGGGCGGGCAGGTGGAGTGGCAGCGCTGTACTGAGGCCAAGTGGTCACCGAGGTGGGAGGCGCCGGGGAGAAGAGGGGAGGGGGGGGGGAGGCGTTCGGCGGCGCGAGCGCCCGCCCGAGCAGCTGTATCTTTAAAGGCATCTGCGCGGGACAAAGTCCGGCCTCCTTGTGCTTTCGCGCTGAAGAGCGCCGGTTTCGCTCGCTGCTGCGCTGCCTCACTCCAGCCTTTTGACAGCCAGTTTTCGCAGTCATCGAGTAAGGTGCGTTCATGTTTGCTTGTGTGCGCGTAACACCATGCTTGTTAATTTATTTGTGTGCTTATGTCAGCGCAAATTTACTTGCTCCAAAAATTGTTCCGAAAAGACATTGGGCAGTCCACCCCTGCTATGTTTACAAGTTTATACGGCCGATAAAACTACTATCCTTACTTTGTGTAGTTGTCCACTAATTTGCTATCACAATCCATGCTTTGTCTATTCGGGGAAACTTCGTCTTTTTTAAATGCGTAAGCATTTTATGCCCACCCAACGAGAAACCTGTTCGTCACGTAAGACGAATGCAATGGCTCATAACCCCCCCTCCCGTTATCAAGCAAAGAATACAATAGCTCATACCCTCGTAAGGCTGAGGCTACAAGCGCCCAGGAAAGTCAAGCGAGCATTTGTTTTTCACGTTGATAACAAACGATAAGGGTTGATAAGGGCTGGATGTAGTCCGATGAGGTTGATAATAACCGATATAGCTTGAGGAGCGTTTATGGAGGTAGGATCAAGTTTGGTAACATTGACGATGACAACGTGCTGCGTAGAGATTAGCAACAGCACAATGCTTACACATACTTAGACAAGTCAAGTGGAGTTTCTGAGCGATTTTTTTCTCGTAATCTCAACTGGAAAATTGGCCATCCACGTTTTCTCTCTAATCCACACTGCTCTCTTTCTTTATCTTAACTTTACGCCTAACATTTTCGTTTTATCGCTATTTGCGTGGTACTTAATTCATATTGGAACTTCATTGTTAACCTTCAAGTTTGTGCCCATATGCATGCACCGGGAGAATGCGTCGATTGAACACTTTTCTTTTCAATGACAGTGGTGATCACCCTGTAAGGGTTTCCTAATGCCTGCCGTGTGCACTCCACACATTTTATTCTTCTGTAAATTTCCTTCTGATATACAAAGCACATACAGATGTAGTGGTTTCGCTGATGGAAACTGGAGATTTTGCAGCACAAATAACCGAAATGCTAACTAATTTACTCTAAGCGCCAGTCGACTTAATCCGATCACCACGCAAGTTTATCCAAGCCCCATAGAAAAATTATGCAAACGCCAGCTGATTTACTCCCGACGCCAGTAACCTTACGCCAAGCAGAATGTCCTCCAAGAACCTTCGAATTTTGAGGCAAGCAAAATTTTGTGAAAATGTTCGAAGGTAAACTTTTTTGTTCAACATATTAGAGCAAGATGGAAGACCAGTAGTTTTGCTTCCATGTTTCTAAGGGCAACGTTTGAAGGATTTTTTTTTCGTGAGGGCGGCACAGACAATGATGTCCATTCGCGTAAACAACAGCGAGGAGATGTTAGCATGAAATCTTCTAAAAGAATTACGCTCTCCCAATGTCGTCGTGGCTATCAGCCGAAACATCTTAAATTGAATGATCAGAAGGCACTGGTATGCTTCGGTCACTAGGGAATAGAAATAACTTCTATTAGGCTAATGGTAGCGTTCGATTGAACGCGTTCTCATGAAAACCAATCAATATTAGTACTGTGAATGAATGAGCAAATGACTAAGGAACTACACTTTACAGCTAGCTAATAGGGCAATACTATATTCCCTAGTCATCACCACCTACTTGAATATTAAGCGAAGTTTTCCTTCTTTACACACCATAATGTCTTGGATATCAGATCATGTCATAAAACGAGCGATTCAACTAAGCTTACATGGAACTGGAAGAATGAATAATAATTTTTGTTGTAGAATAGTAGGCTTTCAATCGTTCAACTTGTCATTGATATGAATCTAAAAGTTACAGAATGACTACTTCTATGGCTGCCGCTGTTGCATGATTACGCAGCGTTATTGATCACCAGAGATACGCTCAGTTCGATGTTATCGTACTTTCATATAGGTTTGGTTAACGGATATCAAATGAAAATCATACAAACGATGATATATTGCTAATAACTGGGATCTGGTAAGGGTGAACCACTAGTCTTCATAAATCGCCTTGTTTATTATGACAATGATAGTCTTCATTCATGCACGTGATGATAGGTATAGATCAGAAAGGGATTACACGAGTATTTCTTTTGTTACCATTGCCAATGATACCTAGAATACAAGGTAACTGCTGCTCCATCCTTGATCTGTTTTTCCTAAGTGGATCTATTACTGGGCAAGCAAAGTGCGAAGTACTGCCTGGAATTTCCGATCACTCTGCTGTAGAGCACTGCACGGGCCGATTTTTTCAGCCCTGGCCCGGCCCGGGCACGTTTTTACGTTGGGTTGCCGACCCGAGCCCGATCAAAACGTTTATGGCGAGAGCCGGGCCCGGCCCGGGCCCGGAAATAATCTACGTTACCCGCCCGGCCCGGCCCGCTACCCCTTTACCTTAGGCCCGAGCCCGGCCCGAGCCCGGCCCGAGCCCGGCTCGAAACCGGCCCGAACCCGGCCCGAACCCGGCCCGAACCCGGCCCGAGACCGAAAAATACATGTTTTTCAGAGTTGATACGCCCGAGAATAACTCGCTGCACGTTACATGCGCACCACCAGAAAGCCCGAGCCCGGCGCGGGCCCGCGTCAAAAAGCACACGCCGTGCACGAGCCCAGCCCGAGCCCGTGAAAGAACTGCTCAACCCGGTCCGCCCCACGGGCCAGGCCGGGCCCGGGCTTTCGGGTAAGCCCGAGCCCGTGCAGTTCTCTACTCTGCTGTGTTGTTGACCCTTTCGGGTGTCTCTCTGAACAAGTCCGTTGAATATAACTTCTGTGCTCAAGTACTCGCGCGCAGATGATGTCGCCTCATTGGACGTGCCTTCGTTTAGTTTTGGCTCGTTCCAGGGCAGCAGCGCAGACATACATACGCTGTGGAATCATATCAAAGATCTTGTAAAGCATTGCATAAAGCGCTTTGCTCCTTGCATGATATAGAAAATTAAAAACAAATCTCCTGAGACTACTCGGGACACATTGCAATTAAAAAGATCATTAAAGTTTCTGAAGACAAAAGGAGGTACCGCAAGAGACTTGGACGCTTTGCTTACTAAAATTTCCGAGCTCTCTTCCGAGCTAACAATGAAAGTTTCTTCAGACAAGAAACGCTACTTTGGGGAGGAACTTCCTCAATTTATTTCAACATCTCCTGAAAAGTTCTGGAGGCTGATTTTTTCCAGTAAGCAAATCAATGATGCTTTCGTCGTAAATGATGTTTTGAGTGATGATAGTGAAGTAATAGCAGATGCATTTAACTTACACTTTAGATCTGTGTTTACAGATGACAATGGTTCATTGCCATACTTTTATGCTTCATACCCTCCTGTGTCACGTTACTATTAATAAGAATGGAACACTTCCATGCTCTTTAACCTTGATATTATGAAATCAACCCGTCCTGATGGTTTGCCAGAAGAATTCTTAAAGCGTTATCCGCCATGGTTCTCTAAATATCTGAGTGTACTGTTTTCTAAATGACTAAACGAAGGCGAGATTCATTCATGGACTTTGCGAAAGCATTTGACAAGGTTTCCCACAAAAAGCTACTCCACAAACTTAATGTTACTCTTGGTAATCCCAAAATTGTTACTGGGCTTTTTGCATATCTTACAAACCGACGTCAATAAGTTTAATTTAAAAAACCATACCTCTCGGAGGCTTCCCGTTGACTCTGGCGATCCACAGGGTTTGGTGCTCGGACCACTTTTGTTTCTTGTTTTTAATAATTATATCGTGAATGACATTCCCGCAGTAGCGCACCCAGGATCTCTGCCAGGGGGGGTTGACAGTTTGCCAATACCATCTAAACAGCACTAATTTCGATTTCTTCACAGGAAATTGTCAAAAATGCGCTTTTTGCGAGTGTGCAGACGATTGCACGTCCTACATCTTAGTTACAGTACTCAAATTCGCAAGGAAAGATAAGGGGTTAAACAAAAGGGGGAGTGAAGTCGGCCTCAGGGGGCGGTTACAGCCCCCGAATCCCCCCCCCCCCCCCCGTCGGTGCGCCACTGCATTCCCGTGAAGTTAGACTGTATGCGGATGATTGTGTAATGTATTGAGAAACAGATAGCGCCAGTGACCAACTACGGCCAAATGAAGCCTTTGAAAAAGTAGTGAAATGGTGTAGTGATTGGCACATGGCTATCAATTTTGACACAACTGCATTTATGAAAATTTCGCGCAAGCCTAGCAATCTGCACTTCCAGTACTCGGCGTGTATTGTCTTGCTATCTGAGGTTGAGCAGATAAAATATCTTGGTGTTTGGATTTCTAAACATCTTAGATGGAACAAACACATCAACACTGTGTGCAATTGTGCCAATCAAAAGCTTTTTTTCTCAGGTGGGATTTGAGACTGACGAAACCTGAGGTTCGCCAGCGTGCTTTTCATGCAATTTTGCTGCCGTTTTTAGATCACGCATCGACGATTTGGTATCCGTTGACTAAGACATTGATAAAGTAGAAGGTATTCAAAAGCGGGTGGTTCGATGTATATATATATATATATATATATATATATATATATATATTGTAATGAAGAAGAACGCCTGGACTTGGACAGCAGGACTGCCAACAGCATCGCGTGCCGCAGAAGCTCGAGTTTAGAGATTGTGCTCGGTACAACGCGACCCGTCATCGGTCTTTCGACCAATAAACCTCCTTTATATTTGGTGGAGGTGCTGGGTATCGATCCCAGTACCTCCTTTATAATATATATATTTATATATATCTATATATTGTCTATATATATATATATATATGTGGGGCAGAAACCTGGAGGTTAACAAAGAAGCTCGAGAACAAGTTAAGGACCGCACAAAGAGCGATGGAACGAAAAATCCTAGGAGTAACGTTAAGAGACAGGAAGAGAGCGGTGTGGATCAGACAACAAACGGGGGTAGACGATATTCTAGTTGACATTAAGCGGAAGAAATGGAGCTGGGCAGGCCATGCAATGCGTAGGATGGATAACCGATGGACCATTAGGGTTACAGAATGGATACCAAGAGAAGGGAAGCGCAGTCGAGGACGGCAGAAAGTCAGGTGGGATGATGAGGTTAGGAAATTCGCAGGCGCAAGTTGGAATACGCTAGCGCAAGACAGGGGTAATTGGAGATCGCAGGGAGAGGCCTTCGTCCAGCAGTGGACATAAATATAGGCTGATGATATATATATATATATATATATATATATATAACAGCTGTGCGCGCACGTCTATGACAGTCTTGCTAAACAGAGCCAATCTGCCAACTCTGACCCAAAGGAATCGTGTTCTCAGATTAAAATATTTATTTCAGCTCATCAAGGGACACCAGCGTAGATATTCTGAGCTTATTTCGTTTTCAACAGCTTATGCTACAAGACAACGGTATGCATTAACAATGGCCCCCCTCACTAGCCACAAAAAATTGCTTTAAATCCTCATTTTTTCCCAGGGTGGTAACTGAATGAATCAGCTGTCCAGCAATGTGGTGTTGCAGCCATCTCTGAATTCGTTTATGTCCCATATTGTGTAATTTCCTTATTTTTCTTTTTCGCTCTGTTACATTTGCACTTGCAGTAAATGCATTGATTCAGTTGTACTCGAAGCGTATCTTTTATTTTATAATATCGGTATTGTATTTTTACTAGTACGTGTACACGTTAGTTAGACACAAAAAAGAAATTTTGTGGAAATTATTCATAGAAATGAGAATGAAGAAAAATGAACTTTACCATTGCCATACTCAATTAAGTAATTCGTGATCACCAGTCACTCCACCCTACCATCTCCTAGTTTTAATATTTGAATTATTATTTTTGACATTTCATATGAGATCTATGACGCTATGCTGCTTAAAAGCACGGGCACATCGAACGGGACGCATCACTAGTGATCATTATTGACTCGCCATCGTAGCTGGCTAGATGGATATACCTCAGGCCGACCGCTCTGCATTTCGTATCATTAAACTTCCCTCTCTCTCTGACTCACCGTCATCAAATAGAAATGGTAACCAAAAATGCTCAGGTAATTACTTTTGATTGATACCAATGTCGATGTGCCCGAATGTACCACGATGCACCAATGTCATACTAAGCAAGGGTATGTGATGACCAGTGACTCTGGCCTACCATCTCCTATTTATTATATTTGTATAATCGTTTATTTCACTTTTCAGTTCATATCCAATACGCTAAGCTATGTTAATATACGGTAACATTCAACTGAGCATATCACTAGTGATCACGATTTATTAGCCTTATTTTGTTTTCTCTTCCTGCCAATTGTTTGTGATACATCTCGTTGTATTGACTCACCGTGCTAAAATTCCATTTTGAGATTGCAGTATCTATAAACAAAATAATTAAACAAATAAATAATATCATGTATGCCGTTATTCTCGCAGGTACTCAACACAAGTGAGCCTCTTTACTTGTACTACAGCAGTCAAAAGCTTCCCGATCTTGAGGAGTGCCAGGGTGAGGAATGCATTAAGGAATTGTACACATGTACGCATATGCGTAAAGTCAGCCTCACTGAAACAACATACAACTTCACAGAGTCGTTTCTTAATTTATCACAAATATGGTAAGAACCTTTCGTGCAATTAATACTATGGATGATGACGTTATGAACTAAACGTGCTGTTTGCCGTGCATGAACTTCAACAAGAAAAAAGAAAGCGTCGAAAACAAGACACTTTTTCTGGCTTTCGGAATTCACTTTAGTCCAGACCCAAATTACACATAAACTCACACATTTTGAGACCGCTCAACGCAACCCATCAGGCCAGAACCACCACAGAAATAGCAGGAAGTAGGATAGGCGTACTTTTCATTGCAGCTCTAGGATCAGCGTAGTTTTTAATAACAATGTGTGTGGGATTTCCCGAGTTTTTTTTACGTCGCCAACTGGATTGGACTACTTTATTTTAGGCGGTTCGGCGTTGGCCTATTTTGTCAGGCGCGGACAATCTTAATTCCTGGATGAAGGGGTTATAAAAAGTTTTGTAATAATAAAATAATCGAGTGCATAAATCTCTTTGTTTAAAAGTGAAATGATATTTAGGTATCATTTGTTGTCACATTGCACAATTTTGTAGACAAAAAATTTCTTCAATGGTTTATCTTTACCACAAGTACAGACAGCTACATGAGCTGAATATTTGACGTCGTGACCATTCTGTTGCCCATTTGGTGAGAACCGCACGTCGAACACCTCAGTCGCACCACATTTCTCGTGCAACAGTACGAGAAACGTGGTTGCAGTACGAGAAATACGAGAAGTGGCAAAAATTTCTCGCTAAGAAAAGGCACTAGGTTTTTTCTTAACGGCCATTTCACTGAAACAGTATGGGAGCAACTTTCTTTTTGTCAATGCAGGCTAGCAGCTTAAATGAAGTCACAGTCATTCGTTTTTTGTCAATGCCACAATAATTGTTCTCTAGCGCATTGTCTGTATGAAATGATGTTGAAGGACTGCGTGACGACCTCACGTTAACTGTGTTATCGAGTCAAAGTTACACCCAGGAGAACGATTCTCAAGCTAAGACAAGTAAATAATCATAGTCTTAAGCTTGCAAACAGTGATTACTTCCACTTGATTCTGTGTTTGCGTGCCAGCTTATCAGTGGCAAGCACTCATACCTGTATTGGTCACGTAGTCGCTGTCGTCCTACTAGTGAAGCTTAATATAAATGCGAATATATAATATTGCAGACTTCCTTTGGTTCAGACTAGAGTTAACTTGCAAGCCCATGACGTCTTTTAAGCGGCGCAGACGAGAGATTAACTCGCTTGTATTGGAGCCCCAAATTGCCAGTAATACATAGATAACATGATCCAGAGAGACAAACGAACTGGTATAATACGACGATATTCTGACGTTGTAGCGATAGTCGAGGAGCCCGCAGTAGCAAAATTTTATCAAACTTCACTCTTTATTACGTAATATTGTGACCGAAAGAAAAACAAGTGAGACTCAAACACAATGATATCAGTGAGCACAACTGCGAATTGGTACGCGGGCCAATATAAATAAACTTGTCAATTTTCGGTACAGTTGTGGTAAATGAACAATTTATGCGCATTTCAACGTTCACAAAAATATTAATGTTGCTTGCAACCATCTGCATTCTATTAACAAATTACCTTGATATTTCTGATTATTTATGCTAGGGTGAACGATTCTTATACTGCAACGTTTTTGAACAATACAAAGCCACCAATTGAAATGACTTACAACCGTTCATCAGGTGAGTCTGACTTTGCCCCATGTAAAGCAAATTATCTAACTTGGGTCGAAAATTCTCGCTGAACGCGCATGTTATAATATAAAATTGCTGGTGCACTGCAAAGTGGAGGGTTCAAATAGTATGAAGTGACAACTAGATCTTTTGAAACAATAAGCCGCTCGATGTAATAGTTCAACGGAAACCCGCTAGGTGGAGAGAGGTAAATGAAATGGGAAATGAGACATCCACTCAATCGTAGCAGCTGCTAAAAGGAAACCCTACGGGTTCCTCCAAAGAAAGCCTCGGAGTTGAAGAAAAATCCGTCATGGTCTGGGACTCGAACTGAGGACCACCACCTTTTTGGGGCAGCCGCTCCACCATTTGATCTAACCAGGAGGCAAGCAGATGACAGGGCGAAGTAGAATTTCTCCAGAACTCGAAGCAAATGGAAAATCATACATCCATCCATTCGTAGCAATTGCTACAAGGGAAACCTTACAAGGGGTTTCATTTCCATTTTATTTACCTCTCTGCACCTAGCGGGTTTCCACTGAGGTCAATAAGTTGCCTTTGCTTTGAGTTGTTGACAAATTCGACTTCGTCCTGCCATCTGCTAGCCGCCTGGTTAGCTGAGCGGGTAGAGCGGCTGCCCCGGAAAGACGGTGTTCCCAGGTTCGAGTCCCAGACCATGACGTCTGAACTCAGTTCAGTGTCTTTTGAGTGGTAATCGTTTTTCAATGAGTCATTGACGTTTTCGCTCAGTCATGCTCATGACTATGACTTCTACCACCATTCTTTAGTATTTCCTTAACTCAGTGTCAACGTCCAAACCCATTCCTGTGGTTTTTGAGTGTTAATCATTTTTCTCTGAGTCATTGTCATTTTTCCTCAGTCATGGTCATTACTATGACTTCTACCATCATCCTTTAGTGTTTCCTTCACTTACTGCCCCGTCAGAAACCATTTCAGTGGCGTTGGAGTGTTAACTTTTTTCGATGAATCATTGACATTTATTGTAAGTCATGCTCATGACTATGACTTCTACCAGCACCCTTTAGTGTTTCCTTCATTTAGTACCCCGTGCGAACCCATTTCAGTGGCTTTGAGTGGAAATCTTTTTTCAATGAACCATTGACGTTTATGCTGGGTCATGCTCATGACTATGACTTCTACCACGATCCTTTAGTGTTTCGTTCACTTAGTACCCACGTTGAACCCATGTACGCGTAAGTGTTTTGAGAGTTAATCTTTTTTTCGCTGAGTCATTGTCATGTTTCCTCAGTCATGGTCATGACTGACTTCTGCCATCACCCTTTAGTGTTTCCTTCACTAGTGCCCACGTCTGAACTCATTTCAGTAGCTTTTGAGTGGTAATTGTTTTTCGCTAAGTCATTGACATTTTTGCTCAGTCATGCTCATGACTATGACTTCTACCACCATCCTTTAGTGTTCCCTTCACTCAGGTCCATGTCAAAACCCATTCCAGTGGTTTTTGAGTGTTAATCATTTTTCCCTGAGTCATTGTCATTTTTGCTGAGTCATGATCATAACTATGATTTATACCCTCATATTTTAGTCTTTCCTTCACTTAGTACCCCGTCAGAACCCATTTCAGTGGCTTTTGAGTGTTGACGTTTTTTCGCTGAGTCAACATCATTTATGCTGAGTCATGCTCATGACTATGACTTCTACCAGCATCCTTTAGTGTTTCCTTCACTTAGTACCCACGTCCGAACCCATTTCATTGGTTTCTGAGTGTTAATTTCTTACTGGGTCATTGTCATGACCTTCATGACACGCATGTCATAACATTATGTCATGGCCTATCACTTATGTTCTTCATAAACTCCTGTCATACTATGATAATTCTGGCACCTACTAAGTTAACGAAACTACAGTGAGGCACCAGGACATTGGTGGCTGTTTCATGAATTACATGACACGCATGTCATGATACTCATGCCATGACATATCATTTATGTTCGTCATATACTCTTGTCATAGTATGCCAATTTTAATACATACCAGGTTAAACGAAGCGACCATCAGAGCAGAAAGATGTAGGCGGCTAGATAGATAGATAGATACTGTCAAAGTAGCAAATGTTCGCCAAGAAATGCTTTGCATTTAATATGTATTTACAGGAGCCTATATAACGCATATAACGTTATATACGCGTACAAAAGGAAATATGGCGAAATCCACAAACGAGCCGAGTAAGGTTCCCTAGATATTTTTTTTGGTTTTCTTTAAGTAGCGAGAAGTTTTGAAGCACCGCTGAGGAATCTCATTGGTCGACGCTCATTTCGGCGGCAATGTTCTTCCTAACCCTTTTCCCCGCAGTCACTTGCATGCTCCTGCAAGCATACTTGAGGGCAGGATAAAGACGCATTATGTTCTGTGCGTGTTTATCTTTTGTCTTTTCCTTGTGCGAAGGATTTCTGCAGTCTGCGCGACCGCAGCTAGAAACTCGGCAGGCGTCGTATAGCGCGACCGCAATACAACGCGGCAGCCGTTGCCATAAAGACAAATTGCGCGTTTGGCCTCAACAGCGCAGTACTAAGCCGCTTTTGAGTTCGTATTTGGTTGTCTGGCCCCATGCGTGAACCGTATATTTCAATTGTGTTGTGTAGCAGCGGCCGTTGACGGTCGGATGCTATCTACGCAGATACGCCGCTTCAGGAGGTTAGGAAGGACATGGCGGCCGCGGCGGAGGTAGGTGTCACTACTTAAAAAAAGAGCAGAAAATATAGGGATTTTAGAGCCGAGGAGCGCCTTCATGGTCTTCCGTTTGCTGCGTGCTCGTGCGCGTGCTTGGGTAACGGTCCCCTGACACAACACCTCGGTGGCAGGAGCACCGACTCGGTGCTGTTCAAGGACGCGAGAGGCAAGTAACAAGGCGACCACGGCTAAGGTCTCGGACATAATACGGTTTGAGCCGTACAACGCTCACAATTTCACAATGTGCTCGGCGAGTCGATAGTGTCGGGGTTTGGAGGGTGAAATTTCATAGGTGAGACCGCTGACCTTGTCGAAGAACATGGTAAGGGCCTGTGTAAGGTGATATCAGTATTTCTGAGTCCGACTCGGCGCGTTGGAGTCCAGAGGAGAACGAGGGAACCTGGCGGAAAATGGTTGAGCAGGTTATGCCTGTCGTATAAAGCTTCATGTCTTGCTTACGATGGGGCTAATCGGTGGCGTGCAAGCTGACGGGCGTGATCAGCCCTAGCAATGGTGTCATGGGCATACTCGGTGGTGGTAGCCGTATCAGAAGGCAGCAGGCTATCCATGGGTAAAACGGGATCACGGCCGAAGAGCAAATAAAATGGATTAAAACCGGTGACATTGTGGCGTGATGAATTGTAAACAAACGTTACGAATGGAAGGTTAACGTTCCAATCGCGTTGTTCGGAGGACACGTACATCCACAACATGTCCGTGAGCGTGTGATTTAAGCGTTCTGTGAGACCATTAGTCTGGGGATGATAAGAAGTGGTGAGCTTGTGCGGATTGCGCACGATGTAAGAATGTCGGCGACTACTTTTGAAAGGAACGGCAGGCCTCTGTCCGTAAGAAGTTGTTTAGGGGCACCGTGATGAAGATTAACATCGCGCAACAAAAAGTCGGCGACGTCAATGCACAGCTTGTAGGGAGGGCGCGCGTGATCGCGTGCCGTGTAGTTTAATTTGTTGCGACGGCAATCCATTTGTTTCCTTATACACTGGGAAAGGACCAAGCAAGTCAACACGGACGCGGAAGAACGACGCATACGGGATGTGCAGGGTTTGAAGGGGACCACTAGGGGAAATGGTGAGCTTCTTTCGGCGTAGGCAGAGCTCACACGAGGCGACATACTGGCGCACCGACCGATACATGCCGGGCCAGTAAAATTGGCGGCGCGAATGGTCGTATGTATGAGCAACGCAGAGGTGGCCCGCCATGGGTACATCATGAAGTTGAGCAATGACGGTCGGCCGCAGCTGTTCCGGAAGAACAAGCAGGAGCTCGGGGCCGTCAGGGAACATACTGTGCTGGTACAATATTCCATCCCGGAGTAAAAACATGGGTAGGTTGGCCTCTGAAGGCGAAGACTAGCCGTGCAATAAGTTGTTGCAGTGTGACATCATGCCTTTGTTCATCTCCAGTATGAGTGAGATTCGAGATCTGCATGACACAGGCTGTTCTAGTGTCGCCGGAGTCACAGTCGGGTGGGTCCACCAGGTGACGGGATAGACAGTCCGTATCCTGATGTAATCGACCAGACTTGTAGATGACTGAATAGGAGTACTTTTACAGTCGCTAAGCCCAGCGACCGAGGCGGCCAGTTGGACCATTCAGGGATGAAATCCAACATAGTGCATAGTGGTCAGTGACAACAGAGAACTGTCGTCCGTAGAGGTAAGGTCGAAATTGGGTGACGGCCCAGACAAGAGCGAGATATTCCCTCTCGGAGATGGGAGTAGTTCTGCTCGGATCTCGAAAGAAGACGGCGGGTGTAAGCTATCACTCGTTCGTGTCCATACAGCTGTTGTGCTAAAAGATCGCCTATGCCATGACCGCTTGCATCGGTGCGGACCTCCGTAGAGACAGAGTCATCAAAGTGAGCCAGAATAGGGGGTGTCGTAAGCTTGGTTATGAGCCTGGTAAAAGCGGGAGCTTGGGAAGGACCCCAGGAGAAATGCACGTCTTCTTAAGCAATTCGGTAAGCTGCTGGCGATGGTTACAAAATCTCTCACGAAACGACGAAAATACGAGCACAGGCCAACAAAGCTGTGAACGTCATGGCTGGAACGTGGTACGGGGAAATTGACCACTGCACGAATCTTGTCGGGGTCCGGCCTGATACCTGCAGCGCCAACAAGGTGACCAAGGATTGTAATTTCACAGCGACCGAAATCGCATTTTGAGGAATTCAACTGAATGCCAGCTCTCCGGAACATATCGACAACTACTCACAGACCCTGCAAGTGACTTGAACAAGTAGATGAAAACACGACGACATCGTTGAGGTAGCATAGGCAAGTGGACCATTTCAAGCCCTGAAGAAGGCAGTTCATCATGCGTTCGAATGTCGCTGGAGCAATGTACAGACCAAACGGCATGACCTAGAATTGACAAAGACCGTCTGGTGTTATAAACGCGGTCTTTTCGCGATCATTGTCGTCCCCGGCAATTTGCCAATAGCCTGAACGGAGGTCGCTCGAGGAAAAATACCTAGCTCCGTGGATACAGTCCAGCAGGCCGTCAATTCGCGGCAATGGATAAACATCATTTTTAATTACTTTGTTTTGGTGACGATAGTCGACACAGAACTGCCAACTATTATCCTTCTTCTTTACGAGGACAACAGGGGAAGCCCAAGGGCTGCAAGAAGGCGCAATGATCTCCTCTTCGAGCATCTTGTAGACTTCTTCCTGAATGCCGTGCCCTTCAGTCACGGACACTCGATAAGAACGCCGATGAATTCGGCGAGCATCACCAATGTTGATCCGGTGTGCTGCTTTAGAGGTATGGCCCAACGGCCCACCGTCAAAATTAAATATGTCCCGGTATGACGTTAGCAAGCGGCGCAGCTCCTCAAAGTTGGACATAGATATGTCAGGTGTTATCATTTTATCGATATTGTCAGGTATCTTGGACTGTGTCTTGGGGCAAGGAGACGGCAAGGTGGTATCAGGATTAATAGTAAACTGGGCGCGTTCTTTACGGGCAGATATACTCGCGGGTATGATGCCTTGTAGCAATATTTCTTGAGTGGTGCCATATTTCAAAAGTCAGTAACTGTAGTGAAAATCAGGTTGTCAGTAACTGTCACATCTGCATGCGACAGGGCTACGTTGCTCGTAAGGATCACGTCTAGCGTCGGTGATAGATAGCACGTAGGCGCCGTGAAGTACCCGTTGGGTCGGTTACAAAGAAACGTACATAGGGGTTTCGGCATCAGCAGAACAAATTCGACGGAGCACAAGTGTGCGAGTGGTTTATCGGCGGCATCATGGGGCAGATAGAGTTCCAAGTGTAGGAGATCGGCGGCACAATCGATGAGGGCTGAGTAGGGCGACAGGAAACCATTGCCAATGATTAGTTCGTAAGGGCATTGGTCCAGGACGGCGAACAGAACTGTGGAATTGTGTCCAGCGATGCTCACGCGGGCGGTGCACTTCCCACGACGGGAAGTGTACTGCCGTCGGCGATTCGTACGA
Source organism: Dermacentor silvarum (assembly GCF_013339745.2). Taxonomy (NCBI): domain Eukaryota; kingdom Metazoa; phylum Arthropoda; class Arachnida; order Ixodida; family Ixodidae; genus Dermacentor; species Dermacentor silvarum. The sequence continues at coordinate 60,981,921 of NC_051162.1, forward strand.
CGATCGAAGTAGCAGCCGTGAGCACTTTGCGGAGACAATGAAGGGGCGAACTCATGACTGATATATGTGCGCCTGCGTCAATCAGCACCGGCACTTTCACACCGTCCACTTCATCGTCCAAGAGGTTTACAGTTGTGGGCACGGTCAAAAGAGGATTTTCAGGTCGGGCAGGCGATGCAGCGGCACCTTCGGGCACTGCATCTTTTAGTTTTCCGAGAAGCGTCCAGCGGGATTGGGTGATGGGAACCGATAAAGTAGTGGGGCGCGTGACCGACGATTACGTGGCGACGGGGAACGCTGGAACTCCTTGCGGGGCAAGGTTGCATGCATATGATGCTCTTGAGAGCCCTCCCCAGATATTGGGTGTCTGGATTCCTAGCGGCTGTTGGGCAGGAAGGACCAAAACGGTGGATACCTCCGATTGCGACAGTGGCGAGCAGTGTGGCCAATCTCTCAGCAGTTGAAGCAGATCGGCCTGTCATCATGTGTACGCCACTCTGCTGGGTCACGATATCGGCGACAAGTGCGCTGGCGGTGTCGAATGGACGACGGGTCCACGGCCGCACGATTGAATGCACAAACAGACCTAACTCCAGCGTGTTCCAACTCCTGGCGCACAACCGTTTGAGTTAGCGCAATGTTTTGTCCAGGTTCGTGTGGCGGTTATGCAAAGCAGTAGGTAATGTGGCCTCTATCTACTGAGGGCCAACTGAGCACTGAGTGCCAACTACCTGACCTAAAAGATCCCGATGATTCTGCTTGCAAAGGTCCCAGCTTGTGAACTGCGCTTCGTGCATGTCCTATGACACGCGAGGTGTGTCTTCCAGGTAGAATACAAGGTTTGCCAACATCAACGTCGGATCCCAGCGGTTGGAGGCACTGACGCGTTCGTACCAGTGCAAGCAGCCGTCTACGTCGACATTAACAGTTCTGGTATACGTACCGGTTCACGAAGTTGCGCTAAGATGACAGATGGTGTTTCGGACACCGAGGCAACTGCAGATAACTCACGTTGAGTATCTTGTAGCCCACTCTGCGTCGCCATTGCCTCCGGTAACACGAGGAGTTCACTGCGGAGGTACGTGTTGTCGTGGCGTTACCCCGCACTTCCACCAAAATGTAAGAAGGAAAGCGAGAGGTCAAATGTGCATTTACAGGAGCCTATATATATATATATACGCGTACAACAGGCAATACGGCGCAATCCACACACGAGCCCAGGCGCCCCTTCATAGTCTTCCGTTCGCTCCGTCCCCGTGCGCGTGCTTACTATCAAGAATGCGATATAGTTTCGTTGGCGGCATGGAAGGCAAGAAAAATTCACCGACGATTACGAAATATGCGAAATATGAGCGCAGTTCTAAACGTGTTTTGATTTCGCGATATATTGGCTAGCTTGGACAAACTGTCTTGAGCGGCACGTTCCAAATGGGGCGAAGTGTGGTGCGACTGCCTCGCTAGTCGGGAGATTAAGAGAGCCAGCGGGTGGGTGAGGCGTGGGCGCCATTCACAGCAGCCGCCGTAGACAGATAACTTCCGCTCATGCAGCGATTTGATGAACAGACTACGCACACTACTCTGGTGGCATCTCGTAGCCATCGTCGCCACAGAGCCCATCTTGCATGGCACTACGTTTTCCTTCTCACGCTTTCGCCACATCCTCCGCCTCCACTTCCGCCTCATGGCGCTGCCGCACCCTCCTCCTCCGTTTTTCCTCCTCGCGCTCTCTCGCTATCGTCGTCCTTCATCTCCCACTACGCTCAGCGGTCGCTCTCATCCTTTGGTGTGCTTGCTCACTCGGTTACGAGGTACGACTCCGACGCTCGCCGTAGGATCGGGCACCTAAGGGCTGCGTTTAGAATTCATTCGAGAAATGCGCTTTCGCTTCTAGAAAAAAAAGCATGTCAACCTTTCAAAAAACTAATTGGTGATGATATTCGTTTATTTCTTGGCGATAGCACACTCAGGGAAAGGACTTAATCTCACTTGAATGACTATACAGTACATCACTTGATCCGTAAGAAAAATTTAAGGCAGAATATATTTCACGGTGACTGCAGACGGTAATAAAATTATCAATAAAGCGATGTAGCGATGCATCGTATTGCTGAAGTCACATTCATTTAAAATATGTAATTGCCATTCCGACACTTTCGTTGCTTCGACTGTATGCAGCGCACGCAGTCTCTGCTACGTGCCCACTTTTCCATAGCACTCAGTTACCCAGATCACCTACCAACAGAGTGTGTAGGGGCAGCATCATCGGCGTCGCATGAGAATTACGTAGACGCTCGCGTCTACGCGAGCCACGAGCGGCTGGCACGCTTCGGCACGGCTAGCGTTACGAAAGATTGAAAAATGCTACGCTAAGAAATCGGGTGTCGGTTTTTCCTCTCCCACGTGTGCCCGCGACTTAACCGGTCTACGTGGTCGCTCGTCCGCCACAGTTTGGTGACCTCGGACGTGATACTGCCATATGCTTCTGCGGTAGAGACGACCATGGACTAGACGAACGCTACGGGAGCTCAAGGCCAGAACCCTTCCGACGAATGCGGTGAACCTTTCGCCGCGCTCCTACGCGAGTTTCCCACCTTGACGGGTCTGCCGGACTGGACGCAACTGGTGCAACATGACGTGTGCCATCAGCGTCACCTCCGGCCCACCAGTGTATTTCCGACCCCGGCGTTTGTTCCCGGAGAAACTGAAGATCGCTCGCGCGGAGTTCGAACCGTACTGCAACTTGGAATCATCCCCCTTCCTCCAGTAATTGGGCATCACCACTTCACATGGTGCCTCAGAAGACGGGAGGGGGCCCATGCTGTGATTACCGTGCACTAACAACGTTAAACAGTTCCTGATCACTAGTATCTCCCACATTCAAGTTTCACAGTAGCGCAGCATGGTGCGACAATCTTTTCTAAGATCGATCTCGTTCGCGCCTATCATCAACTACCCCGGTCGTCTGAAGAAGAAATTCCCAAGACCGCCCTCACCACACCCTTCGGTCTTTTGAATTTCTCCGCATGCCTTTCGGCTTACGGAACGCGGGCCAGTCCTTTCAGCGTTTCGATTCCGTCACCGAGGCCTGCCTTTTGCATACTTAACGACATTCTCGTCGCAAGCTCTTCCGCAGAAGAACATCCTCAGCACTTGCGGTTCTCACGCCTTGCCAGTAAAGGAATTGTAATCAACGTCGCCAAGAGCGAATGCGGTCAGCCGGAACTCGAGTTCCTCGGTCATATCGTCGACGCTAACGGCATTCGACCACTACCGTCAAAGATTGGCATCATAGAAGACCTTCCCCGATCGACCACACTCACCATGCTTCGCCAATTTCTAGGATTCGTCAATTTCTACCGCTGATTCATCCCCGATTGCGCACGACTTATGGCTCCGCTAGACGCTCTGCTGGTGAACAAACGTAAACAAGTGCTTCATGGACTGAAGAGGCCACCGACACTTTTACAAGAGTCAAGTCTACCCTCGCCGACACCACACTGCTTAGACACCCAAAACCAGACGCGCCCACTGCCATCATGACCGACGCTTCAAACACCGCCGTTGGTGCCGTTCTGCAGCAAATCATCCACAATGCGTGACATCCACTTGCCTTTTTCTACAAGAAACTGATGCCTCCGCAGTCCCATTACAGCGTGTTCGGTCGTGAATTACTCGCCGTTTACCTCACTAACAGACATTCTTGACATTTGCTAGAAGGCGGTGCATTTACTGTCTTGACAGACCACAAGCCCCTTGTGCACGCAATGAACCGTTCGGCGTACTGTTACTCGCCCCGCGAGCGTCGACACCATTCCTACATCTTCGAGTTTACAACAACGTTCCGACACATCAAGGGCACCGACAACGCTCCAGCCGACGTTCTGAGCCGTGTCAATGCCGTTTCCACGTTGACGTCGGAGCCTTTGAACATCGATGTCGACTTACTCGCCAGTCAACAGCGTGACGACACCGAACTTCGTACACTCCGGAATTCGTCAACGTCCCTGCAATTGGAGGACGTCGTTGTGACTCCAGGTGGCAGGTCCGTCGTCTGCGACACTTCTACCGACACACCAAGACCATAAATTCCGGCACCCATCGCCGACGTCTATTCGAATCCCTGCACAACCTGAAGCATCCTGGCATACGCGCGACACAGAAGCTCCTTTCTAGTCGTTTCGTTTGGCTTCGGCTAAACGCGCAAGTTCGCGATTGGGTTCGCTGCTGTTTGTCGTGTCAACGCTCTAAGATCCAGCGTCATCCCATTCCGCCTGCCATGTCTTTTCTTCCACCGGTTGCACCGGCCCTCATTTACCTTCGAAATGTTACTGCTACCTGCTGACATGCATTGACCGCTATACACGGTGGCCAGAAGCTACACCTATAGACAGTTTTAGCAGTGCGTTCACGGCCCGCTCCGCTCAGACCGTCGTGTCCTAACGATTCGCGCAGAGCCGCTCAGCAGAACGCAAGCGGGAACGCTAATGCGCGTGCGCACAACGCTTATATCGGCAGCGGAATGAAGAACGCTGCCCACGGTCCGCTACGAAGCTATTTGAGCGGAGCGTTAGGCTGCGTCTAATGGTGATTTGTCGTTTTACAGCCACGCTGAGCGCGCGTGGTGGCGTCTCTGGGAGACGCGCTTGTCAAACAAGCCAAATCAACGCAGTTCCTGCAGCCAACGGTGCGTGAAATGTTAGCGGAGCGGAGCGTAAGCAACGCTCTGCTAAACTGTCTTATATCTGAAATCTCAGCGCCCACTGTGGCAGCAGCTTTCATGTTCTACATGGATTGGAAGGTCGGCTGCCCATCCGCAATAACCCCTCACCGAGTTTGACTCAGCACTCTTCAACGACTGCTACAACTTGCTCAACGACATGTTTTCGCGCGGCTGGCTTACCATCCGCAGGTCGAATGCAATTGCTCAAAGTTTTCCCAGGCATCTGGCATCTCTTATGGCGCATGAATCGCCGGAGAGTGGGTTAAACATTTGCCTCTCGTCTTACTTGGTTATCAGGAGCCGCACTCAAGTGATCGACCTAGGGTTCTCCTTGGCTGAGCTTGTCTACGGCACTCACTCTAGCGCCTCCCATGCGATTTCGTTTCGCACAACAGCAACACCTATGACCTCACCTGCCCACTACGTTGCCGAAGTGCAAGATTTCTTCAGTCACTCCCGGCCTACACGTTCACAAGAAGCAAGGTCTCCGTACGTTTCTCCGCACTCACCTCTGCTACCCACGTTTTCGTTGGTAACTGGCCGTGTGGAATCTTTGCAGCCACACTACTCCGGGCCTATGTGTTAATGGCAAACGGCCGAACTTTTGCGTGAATGTCCACGGTGATCAGACACAATTGCCCTGGAACGTCTCAAACCCGCTACATTGAAGCACCGCGCCCTACGGCCCCACCCTGTGCGACGCAACCCTGCTGCATCCATCGACGCTGCCTCCTCCGTGACACGAAGACCAAGGCCAAGACACGCCGCGTCACGTGGACTTTTTCACTGTTCGTCGAACTTTCCTCCTCTCTAGGGGGGGAGCCCCTCGAGCGGCAGCAGCATCGGCGTCGCATGGCGAATTACTAGACGCTCGCGTCTACTCGAGGCACGCGGCTAGCACGCTCAGGCACGGGCTAGCATTTCGAAGAGATTGAAAAATGCTAACCTAAGAGATCGGGTGTCGGTTTTTGCTCCGCTCGAGAAACCGGCGATTTACCGGTGTACGTGGCTGCTCGTCGCCGCAACTAACGACGACGCAGGGCTTACCAGTGGAGATGTGAAGAGGAATGATGTGAATGAAAGAGAAGGCGGTTCGACGAGGACTATGGCAACAATGAAATGATGACTCTGAATGATGACGATGGTGAAATGACGACAGCGGGACAACTGAAG